>NW_027100728.1:3884656-3897156 GCF_040412425.1 Macrobrachium rosenbergii
AGGTCAATATTAAAACGGTTCTTCAAACCATTAAGTGTCTGTTTTATAAGGAAAACGGAAGAGGAAATCGGTTTGTAATGGAATAATCCACTCGACTGACTTGACGCGACATTGCCTCAAGATCTCAGCAGAAGCTCCGAGGTGACACTCCATTACCTCTGACAACATTCCTGACTCGGTTCCACAGAGAGAGAGAGAGAGAGAGAGAGAGAGAGAGAGAGAGAGAGAGAGAGAGAGAGAGAGAAAGTGGAAGACTTGAAGTTCACTTGAAAGATGAAGAGTCTTACTGTGAATGGAACCAAAGCAATAAAGAGGAAAGTATTCAAAAGAGAGGATCTCGTGTGTGGATATTGCTTCAGGCCGATGTTGTCAAACCATGAACTGTCATGTTGTCACACACTCAAGGATGATGTTGATACACCAAATATTTTCATGTTGTCAAACCTCAAATTGCCATGTTGTCACACTATCAAGGCAATGTTGTAACACAATAAGTTTCATGTTGTCAGATCATGGAGCGTCATGTTGTCACACTATCAAGGTTGATGTTGTCACACAAGAAGTTTCATCTTGTCAGACCACAAAGTTTCATGCTGTCACACTGTACACGCAAACAAAGTCATGTTGTCACACCAAGAAGTTTCATGTTGTCAGACCAAAACCAAAGTGTCATGTCACACACTATCAAGGCCCATGTTGTCACACTAAGAAGTTTCATGTTGTCAGACCACAAATTGTCATGTCACACTATCAAGGCCCATGTTGTCACACTAAGAAGTTTCATGTTGTCAGACCACAAAGTGTCATGTTGTCAGACTATCAAGGCCCATGTTGTCACACTAAGAAGTTTCATGTAGTCAGACCAGTGTCAAGTTGTCATACTATCAAGGCCATGTTGTCACATTAAGAAGTTTCATGTTGTCAGACCATAAAGTGTCATGTTGTCAGCCTATCAAGGGCCATGTTGTCACACTAAGGAGTTTCCTGCTGTCAGACCACAAAGTGTCATGTTGTCACACTATCAAGGCCCATGTTGTCACACTAAGAAGTTTCATGTTGTCAGACCACAAAGTTTCATGTCAGACAAAATGTGTCAGACTATCAAGGCCCATGTTGTCACACCAAGAAGTTTCATGTTGTCAGACCACAAAGTTTCATGTTGTCAGACTATCAGACCATGAGTGTCACACTAAAAGTTTCATGTTGTCAGACCACAAAGAGTCATGTTGTCACACTATCAAGGCCCATGTTGTCACACTAAGAAGTTTCATGTTGTCAGACCACAAAGTGTCATGTTGTCACACTATCAAAGCCCATGTTGTCACTCCAAGAAGTTTCATGTTGTCAGACCATTAAGTGTCATGTTGTCAGACTATCAAGGCCCATGTTGTCACACAAAGAAGTTTCATGTTGTCAGACCACAAAGTGTCATGTTGTCACACTATCAAGGCCCATGTTGTCACACTAAGAATTTTCATGTTTTCAGACCACAAAGTGTCATGTTGTCACACTATCAAAGCCCATGTTGTTACACTAAGAAGTTTCATGTTGTCAGACCACAAAGTGTCATGTTGTCACACTATCAAGGCCCATGTTGTCACACACTGAGTTTCATGTTGTCAGACCAAAAGTGTCATGTTGTCAGACTATCAAGGTCATGTTGTCACACTAAGAAGTTTCTGTTGTCAGACCACAAAGTGTCATGTCACACTATCAAGGACCATGTTGTCACACTAAGAGTTTCATGTTGTCAGACCACAAAGAGTCATGTTGTCACACTATCAAGGCCCATGTTGTCACACTAAGAAGTTTCATGTTGTCAGACCACAAAGTGTCATGTTGTCAGACTATCAAGGCGCATGTTGTCACACCAAGAAGTTTCCTGTTGTCAGACCACAAAGTGTCATGTTGTCAGACTATCAAGGCCCATGTTGTCACACCAAGAAGTTTCATGTTGTCAGACCACAAAGTGTCATGTTGTCACACTATCAAGGCCCATGTTGTCACACCAAGAAGTTTCATGTTGTCAGACCACAAAGTGTCATGTTGTCACACTATACTATCAAGGCCCATGTTGTCACACTAAAAAGTTTCATGTTGTCAGACCACAAAGTGTCATGTTGTCACACTATCAAAACCCATGTTGTCACACCAAAAGTTTTCATGTTGTCAGACCACAAAGTGTCATGTTGTCACACTATCAAGGCCCATGTTGTCACACTAAGAAGTTTCATGTTGTCAGACCACAAATGTCATGTTGTCAGACTATCAAGTTCCATGTTGTCACACAAGAATTTTGATGTTGTCAGAAACACAATAAGAAAAGACTATCATTGTTGTCACACAAAATCAATTTTTCATGTTGTCAGACCACAAAGTGTCATGTTGTCACACTATCAAGGCCCATGTTGTCACACTAAGAAGTTTTCATGTTGTCAGACCACAAAGTGTCATGTTGTCTCAGAAAGGTGTCATGTTGTCACACTAAGAAAATGTTTCACCACAAAATCAAAATACATTTTTGTCAGACACAGAATTTTGTTTGTCAGACTGTCAGTCTGTTGTTGTCACACCAAGAAGTTTCCTGTTGTTAGACCACAAAGTGTCATGTCAGATTATCCAGGCCCATGTTGTCACACTAAGAGGTTTCATGTTGTCAGACCACAAAGAGTTATGTTGTCACACTATCAAGGCCCATGTTGTCACACAAGAAACTTCATGTTGTCAGACCACAAAATGTCAAAGACTATAAGGCCTCATTGTCACACTAAGAAGATTAGACCACAGGCCCATGTTGTCAGACTATCAAGGCCCATGTTGTCACACTCAAGAATGTTTCATGTTGTCACTAAGAGACCACAAAGTGTCATGTTGTCAGACTATCAAGGCCCATGTTGTCACACCAAGAAGTTTTTCATGTTGTCAGACCACAAAGTGTCATGT
The DNA here is from genome assembly GCF_040412425.1 of Macrobrachium rosenbergii. Classification (NCBI taxonomy): domain Eukaryota; kingdom Metazoa; phylum Arthropoda; class Malacostraca; order Decapoda; family Palaemonidae; genus Macrobrachium; species Macrobrachium rosenbergii. Next base: position 3,887,600 of record NW_027100728.1, read on the forward strand.
TGTCACATTATCAAGGCCCATGTTGTCACACCAAGAAGTTTCAGAGACAGTGTCTCATGTTGTCACTATCAAGGCCCATGTTGTCACACCAAGAAGTTTCATTGTTGTCATTTAAAATATTGTCAGACTATCAATTGCCATGTTGTCACACTAAAAGTTTCAATGTTGTCATGACCAATCAAGTGTCATGTTGTCATAATATCAAGGTGATGTTGTCACACAAAGAAACCACGAAACAACCACAAATGGCAAATGTTGTCAAAAAAATCAGTTGTCATAACAAGAATTTCATGTTGTCTCTCTCTCTCTCTCTCTCATCTCTTGTCCATTTATGATTAGAGAACTTGTCTTAGTTCTCAACCATGTCAATGCGTCATTCGAAAAGTGAGATCATTGAAACAGTTTCATGCTGTCAGCCAGCATAATGTTTGTCAACTACCAAAATCGATTGTCATCGTTTTCAGTTTGTTTGATAGCTTTTAATCATGTTGTCATCAACTATGCAGTGATGTCTAATTTGTCATAATTAAGTGCAAACATGTATCAGACAAAAATGAAGTCAACTCAGTCAGAAAAGCAAAGCTTGTCATGTCAGATGCAGAACCATAATTGTTCAGTTTCAATGAAGAATTAGTCATGCGACAAATGAAAAAGTTTCATGTTGCAGTGGTAATGTGATCATGTTGCAGAAACTATCAAGGCCCTCTTGTACAATAAGAAATCTCAGTTATCTAACTATCAAAGTGTCTTCTCATACTATCTCAAGTTGTCAAAATTTGGACTAAATTATGAAACTTCTCATGTCTCTCTCTCTCTCTCTCTTGTCACACTCTCTCTGTTGTCAGACTCTCTCTCTCTTTCTCTCTCTATCTCTTCTCATTCCATTGCATACCTATAAATATCCATCTTCCTAAATCAAATGCTTATTGTCAGTCAAAAAACTGAAAATTGAATGAATGATGTAACACACAATTCCATAAAAAATAAATAATATCAAAAAAAACATTTTCCAGCGTTAATTTCATTCAATCTTTTCCGTTATTCAGTCAGAGAAGAAAGAATCAAGAGAGAGAGAAGAGAGAGAACTGAGAGAGAGACAAAGAAAATCATTTATGAAAAGCTGGAATTAAAAGCAACATCGACTAGGCCTAATCCAGGTCAACCAGACAACCTATTTTGAACTTACTTTCCAAGACAACTAAAATGCGAAGGATGACAATTAATGTCCTTATTTTGAGAAAGGATCCATCCTAAACCACAGACGCCCAGACCCTGAGGAGAAAGGAATTCCTCCTCCTCCTTCCCGTCTGAGGAATGTTCTTCTTCCCCTTGAGAGGAGGAGACTTCATTGGAATTAGTGGACATATTGAAGGTTTTCTTCATTTACTTCAAGAAGAGAGAGAGAGAGAGAGAGAGAGAGAGAGAGAGAGAGAGAGAGAGAGAGAGAGAGATTTAAAACCAGTCATTTCCATATTTCCAGAAAGAAATGACAGAGCAAAATTCAGTCAATTGTCTTGTTTTTGTTCTTGTGTAAAATAATAGTAATCAACTGGATTATATCAACGATTATATGATTATGGAATAATTATTATAATGATGAATTATTTTCCATTTCAAGATGACACCCTGTAACTGAGAGTCTGTCTTTGTCGTAGTCGACCATAAACATTTGCACCGCCAGTTACTCGTACAAATGAATCAGTCGGCCTTCCTAAGAAGAATAACCTTGAAAACCATTGATTGATAGAACTGAGATTGAAGGTATAAACCAGACGTTTATATACCAAAACTTCCTTATAATTAAACATTAGTATGCAAAGGTTTCATTCAACAACTTCTGAAACTTATTGCTGTATTTGTATGAATATGTATACCATATAATAGACATGATATAATGAATTGATTTGACTGAGATGTTGATAAGTTTCCTATCATAACCTATTTTAATCTAAATGTTTTGTTTTGTTTACCTGATATATAGAGGAGATACTGATCAAAACTCTTGTGCTTATACAATCCATTGTCACACTGTGTATGGAATGTATTTATTTACCACAGTGAGAGAAGAGAGAGAGAGAGAGAGAGAGAGAGAGATGAGAGAGAGAGAGAGAGAGAGAGAGAGCAGAATAGTTTAATACCAGTCATTTCCATATTTCCAGAAAGAAATGCAGAGCAAAATTCAGTCATTTGTCTTGTTTTGTTCTTGTGTCAATAATTAGTAATCAACTGGATTATATCAACGATTATATGATTATATAAAATGGTGTATTTATGTATAATGTTCATAAATTAATTTCTTTTAAGATGACACCCTGTAACTGGTTTTTAACAACATCTTTATCGTGGTCGACCATAAACATTGCACCGCCAGTTACTCGTACAAATGAATCAGTCGGTCTTCCTAAGAAGCTGTGAACTCTGAATCGCTAGAACTGGATTGAAGGTTTAAATTTTAGTGACGTTTATATACCAAAATACCTTATAATTAAATATTCGCTACCGGGGTTTTTCAACAAATTCTGAAACTTATTACTGTATTTGTATGAATATGTATACATCATGATCGATGACTGAGATGTTGATAAGTTTCAATCATACAACCTATTTTTGCAAATGTTTTGTGCTGTTTATTTATAAGGGTGTATACTGATCAAAACTCTTGTGCTTACAAATATTAAACACTGTGGAAAAAGCACGTTAAACGAAGAAAAAATTCAAAGAAGAAGAAGAAGATGGATTTATACAGCCGTCATATTTATATTATTGTAATAATACCTAAAATTGGCATAATATTACCTTCTGGAATCATCTCAAAAGGACTTATTAAACGTCAAATGAAATATTTATGTCAAATCGATCGTGTCTAAAATATTACGGAATTTGGAAATAAAATGAGTAAAAATGCTTCATAATGTTTTATACATTTATACTGCTGTTGGGTGATTATTCAACCACTTTTATATTATTGTTATGTAATATTTTAATTAAATTAAAGGCACATTATACAAGTGCCTTTATATCTAGCCAAATTTTTGCCACCCCTCAGAATGAGGCTTTCTCTTCAGGGCACCCACTCCTCTCCTTTCAGTACCTCGTGAGCTCGTGTCCGGGTCTGAGTGAAGTGTTGCCTAAACGAATCACCTTTCGTGTTGTTTCCTTCAACTGCACACATTTCTGGAGCCTGCCTCTCTCTCTCTCTCTCTCTCTCTCTCTCTCTCTCTCTCTCTCTCTCTCTTAAGTTATGAATTGTCTCTCTCTCTCTCTCTGTTAAGACTCTCTCTCTCTCTCTCTCTCTCTCTCTCTCTCTCTCTCTCTCTCTCTCTCTCGATGAGACCTTACCCAGAAGAAGTAAGAGTTGTGTTGGTGTGGGCTCAATCATCAATCTTGCCAAGACTGAGCAGAAAGTTAGAGAAATTGGGAAAATCATTGGTGTTGTTGGCGATCAGTGTACCGCTTCATTGCCCAGGTAAGGAGAGGGGCAAGCTTTATTTGTCCCTTGTACCAGGGACCAGGAAGACGCAGTGAGAGACAACGTATAAAACCAGAAAGCTTATTGCAAGACAGTGACTGCAAATATGCAAACCCCCCAAGGCCTCCTGAACCAGAAATGAAGAGACAGAACCAAAGCTCTGAGGGAACGTGCTTGATTGCTTGGGGTTCAAGAGTTTTCATGCCTGTCGAGACCCTCTATTGTCCTACGATCAAGGAAGGAAGCGTAGGACTGAAGGAGAGTCCTTTGGAGAAAACCTGCAATGTCCTACGATCAAAGAGAAGCGTAGGACTGAAGGAGAATCCTCAGGAGAAAGCCTGCAATATCCTACGATTAAAGAGAAGAAGCGTAGGACTGAAGGAGAATCCCAAAGAAGAAGGGTTTGGGGAGACGAGGTGACCTTGACAATACTGGGAACTGATCACGGTCACTGTGTACAGTAAGAAGGGGTCGGATACCCATGCCCCCAGGGGTACACTGTTGATTTATACCTCAAAGCAACCTGATTAGGTGATGGTATGGGCTAGCCTTGGGGTACTCTGGCTTTGGTGAAGGTGTCTTGTCAGACAGAAACATCAAGATGAACCAGCTCATTCATTTAATACACCTTTTGGATATTTTAACCATAAAAATTCAATGGGACTTTGCCAGTTCTGGATACCACAACTGTACCTGAGTTTACAGCAGCCATTAAGCAGCTGAGGGGCAGGCTGCCCCAAGGGGCATCTCAGGAACTCGGCTGATGGCGTTCCAAGGGGCACTGGAGACGTGAAGAAGGGAATGAGGAAGTCTACAGTATCAGAAGGTAAGGGGAATGTGATAAAAAATCTTTTATTCATGTTATTTATTCAATCAATCATAATAAAATGGCTTCTTTTTCAGTAAGTGGCTTGAAATTTTGATTATATATATATATATATATATATATATATATATATATATATATATATATATATATATATATATATATATATATATATATATATATATATATATATATATATATATATATATATATATATATATATATATATATATATATATATATATACTTATGTCTATATTCTTATATCCTCTCTCCTAGAAGTTAATGTTCTTATTCTCCGTTAGGTTAACTGAATACCACCAAACAAACTAGATTCTCTCTCTCTCTCTCTATCTAACTCTCTCTCTCTGTCTCTCTCTCTCTCTCTCTCTCTTAGTCTACAAAATACAGAAAAGGCGAAGGAAAATAACGATGGAAAATGTATTTTCGATATTATGTAATTTTTTTTTGGGATGTCATTTTGGAAGTGCAATTTTTCTCACATGCTAGTTATGATTATAGAGAGAGAGAGAGAGAGAGAGAGAGAGAGAGAGAGAGAGAGAGAGAGAGAGAGAGAGAGAGAGAGAGAGAGAGAGATTATTAATCCTAATAAAAATATAGACCATTGCATTGTATAAATTATTTTTCGGTAATATTTCACTTTAATCGATTATTGCATTTTGGATTGAAAATATATTTTCCCGTGTTTTGAGTTTTATTTTGAACGTTTTTGAAATTAGTATATTCGTTCGCAAACGAGTCCTTTTAAAGAGATGGATAGCAGACCCACCATCATATCCCACAATGCCTGGGACCACAGTGGGAAAGTGGGGTTTTTGGGTGGGGGGAAAAAAACAAAAATACTGAAATAAAATTACATTATTCCCACTGACAGTTCTCATTCAGATTAAGGGAAATTTATGGAATGTTTTCAGACTAATATTCACTAGGGTAAGGACAGGGTACCCTTGGTTAGGTTAGGTTAGGTTAGGTTAGGTGAGGTTAGGTTTGATTAGGTTATGTCATTTCATTTACGAACTAAACGAACGTCATTATAAACATTCAAAGCACACATTAAAACATGGGATGATAATGAGATTTTCAAATTCAAAATGACAAAAAGGTATACGGTAAAATGTGACCATATTTTTATATCGTTTATTCATAAGTTAAGAACAATTAGTACCTCAGCAATTGCAATATCAAAGGAGCTTTTGAAACATCCATCCAGAATCCTGTAGTATTCTGAATCACATCCTCCCACAAATGTCTTCATAAGCATCAGGGCAAATGGTATTCACTGACAACACCTTTGCAATTGCAAGGAAAAAGTTATGCACAGAACTTCATGGTCTGACAACATGATACTTCTTGGTGTGACAACATGGGACTTCTTAGTGTGACATCATTACATTTTTAGGTCACATTTCATTTTAGTGTTCTTAGTGTGACACATTTCATTGACTGACAACATGATTCTTATGTGACAACATGACATTGAAGCATCAGTACTGACAACATATTACTTTTTGTGTGACAACATGGGCCTTCTTAGTGTGACAACATGACACTTTCATAGGCTGACACCATACATGATGACACTTTTTGGTGTGACAACATGACACTTCTTAGTGTGACAACATGACAACATGACACTTCAGACTAACAACATTACTTTTTGGTGTGACAACATGGGCCTTCTTAGTGTGACAACATGACATTTTATTAACATGGTGCAACAACATATACTTTTGGTGAACAACATAGGCCTTCTTAGTGTGAAAACATGACACTTCATAGGCTGACAACATATTACTTTTTGTGTGACAACATGGGCCCTCTTAGTGTGACAACATGACATTTGACTTTATTTGGCTGACAACATGGGCCTTGACAGTGTGACAACATAGGCCTTAATCATAGTGCTGACAACATGACATGTGGGAACATCATTCATAGTGTGACAACATATTACTTTTTGGTGTGACAACACAGGCCTTCAAAGTGTGACACATGACATTTATAGGCTGACAACATATTACTTTTTGTGTGACAACATGACATTTCAAAGGCTGACAACATTCACTTGTGACAACATGACTTACATAGTGACAACATGACACTTCTAACAACATGATACTTTTGGTGTGACAACATGGGCTTTATAGTGTGACAACACAACATGGTCTGACAACATATTACTTTTTGGTGTGACAACATGGGCCTTCTTAGTGTGACAACATGACATTTCATAGGCTGACATTATTACTTTTGGTGTGACAATACATTTGTGTGACAACATGACAAGTGCCTTCTTAGTGTGACAACATGAAATATCATAGGTGACAACATACTTTTTGGTGTGACAACATGGGCCTTCATAGTGTGACATGACATTTCATGACAACGTCTTTTTGGTGTGACAACAAGACTACTTTCTTGTGACAACATGACACTTCATAGTGTGACAACATGACATTCTGGTGTGACAACATGAAATTCTTAGTGTGACAACATGACATTTCATATGCTGACAACATGAAACTTTTGGTGTGACAACATGGGCCTTGTTAGTGTGACAACATATGACACTTTTGGTGTGACAACATGGGCCTTCTTAGTGTGACAACATGACACTTCATGGTCAGATGAAACATGACAACATTTGGACCTGGTGTGACAACATGGTTCATGGTCTGACAACATGAAAACTTCTGGCATGGACTCATGATGTATGACAACATGACACTTCATGGTTGACTAACACAACATTTCTTTTAGTGCAACAACATATGGGCCTTATTTGACAACATGATACTTAGTGTGAAAACATGTGACACTTTCATTGGCCTGACAACATATTAGACTTTTTGACTTGGTGACAACATATGGCCTTCTTGTGATGACATGACATTTGGCCTGACAACATGACAAATTTACTTTTTTGGCAATTCTGGTGTGACAACATAGGCCTTCTTAATGTGACATGATTACATCTCTGACAACATGAACCCTTGGCCTGCAACAATATTTTTGTGTTCTCAACAACAATTCTCTCTGTATTGCTTTGGTTCCATTCATTTCATGGTTTACAAATGAAGCTTCATGGGTGTAACAAGTCTCTCTTCTCACGTGTCTCTAGTCAGTCAGATTTTTCTAATAAAGACAGACACTTTTCAGAGAGAGAGAGAGAGAGAGAGAGAGAGAGAGAGAGAGAGAGAGAGAGAGAGAGAGAGAGTGAGAGAGAGACATGATAAAAGATTAACCTGAATTACGACCTGCAATTGCATTAAAAAAAAGGAAAAACGAATAATTTGGAGCCAAGGATGAAATTGGCTGCTTCTTCCAGCAGTCACGATAACTTCCCAATCGACATCTGATCGACAGCAGGCGATAATTTGCACAAAATCCTTCCCATTTCTTCTCACGTTGGTTTCGATGATTAGGAAATATTGTTAAAACTATTGAAAAAATTATTCTTTCATCCTCTCTGGCCAACTCTGCTATATCTTTCCTATGATTATAATTATATATATATATATATATATATATATATATATATATATATATATATATATATATATATATATATATATATATATATATATATATATATATATATATTTTTTATAATTTATTGTGTTTTGCCCATGTTTTAAAATTGCCTATTTTATTTTTTTATATCATTCCGTCTCTGAGAATCATTAAACCACGACTGGTCAGTAATATGGGTTCATATAGCTTTTGTTCTATATGCCCAATCTCGTACTGTTATTTCCATTTTGGCTCGAGTCTATACACAAACAGTTATTTTAAGCGTTAAAGGGAACATATAGATAAATTACAATGGCTGGGGGCGTCTAAACACTTACAGACTTTAGCTCCAACTATATCTGAAACCTCTCTAGAATAAAGACTGCCAGTGGAATGTCAGAAATGGAATGACTGTGTATCCATTTATCTTCATCCGTCACATACTAAATTGAGGCTTTTTGAATGCCATGTCACTGGAACAGAGGGTCCTTCTGTCAATATTAGTAATGAACGAGGAACAAATTGGTAACAAGGAGTGGGTGGTGGACAGACCAACCAGAGGGTGGTAGAGAAGACCCATTCAAACAAAAATACTAAATTGAGTAGTCAATATTGAGGGATATATATATTGTATATATATATAAATATATATATTTATATATATATATATATATATATTATATATATATATATATATCATTTTTTTACCCCCAGGCAGTTTCAGGAGTTGATACAAAACAATTTTTTCCAAAAACGACTTCAAACACCCATCCACATCACCACTGAATATTACTAACAAGTTACAAGTAACTTTTACTTCTAATCAACTGGAGTGAATGAAAATCCCTGACAACAGAAGAAACAGAACTGCATCCAGTGTTCCCAAAAGCAGTTACCCAAAAAAACAAACGAGGCCAAAAACCCACGTCAAATATGCAGATATTTCATACAAAATTTACTAGCTTAAACATCCTCAAAATAACATCAAATTGCTCAGCCTAGACGTCAAGTCATTATTTACTAAAGTCCCGATTGTCGACGTGTTGTCTTTCTTAGAGAGGAAGTTACAACCATATGAAGACCATTTTCCTCTTGGCATAGATAAACTTTAAAACTTATCAATCTCGTGTAACTAACATCGTGTTTTTTCAATGGTAATTTTACAAGCAAGCAAAAATTTGGCTGTAGTATGTAGTCCCCTATCACCCTCTAGCAAACTTGTACATGGAATATTTCGAAACAGAACTTTGTCGTCTATCAAACCTCATAATGACTGCATGGTATCTTTACTTTCTGGGACAATAGCTGGGGACTTTAATGAATTTTAATAGGCTAAATTGCTAGTTCCGACCATAAAATTCTAAACAGAATGGGAAAAGGACGGAAACTGCTGTTCCTTTAGATGTACTGATCATAAGAAAACAGAACAGGTAATGCATTTACAGTATATAGAAAACTCACCTTGCTGTCTCCATTCATTTCTTGCTACCATGACGCCTGTAAAATCATGGTAGGTGCAACTTATTCCTCAGAGGACTTAGGATATGTTCAAATGAGTACCTGGATAAAGAATTTAACACGATCCGCCAACACCTAACGCAACTGCTCTATCCAACACACATTATCGAGAGGGCTATTAATAAAGCAAATAAAATATACTACAGAGGTCCCACTCACAACAGACAAATAGATTTCAACAACAAAATAAAGCTTCCATACGATGAAAAC
>NW_027100728.1:3909656-3917156 GCF_040412425.1 Macrobrachium rosenbergii
TTTTTTTTGCAAGTGAAATTTAACATAATTATTTCTTCTGCAGTGCAAATAATTTTTTTCTCCAACTCACTAATTCAAATAAATTATTTTTTTTGAAGAATAATTATCTGAATACATTTCTATTGCTATAAGAAGGAAATAATTTTTTTTCATATTTAGTAATTCTTTTTACGAAATAGAAATTTTCGTTCACTTGGTGATAGAGATAATTCTGTTTAAATTATTCTATCATAATAATTTTTTTGTTATACACTTGGCACAGCATTTTTGCAGTGGAACCCAAACAACTGTTATAAGTTCAAACTAATATCAGACTTTTTCAGATTGCAGGAGAGTCCTAAGAAGGAAATGTTGGGAACAACTCTATTGTCAAGTGGAATACAGTCACTAAGAACTCAGCAAACATGAAATTGACGTGTTACCTGCTTCTCAAATTTATTTTTCATTCATTTTTCATTCTGAATCATTGAATATTTTATTAGTTGATATGAATGAATCCTTGATGAAGTAATTTCCTGACTACAAAAGACAAGGGCGGAGACTAGACTCAATATAACCTAAGGCCTGTACCCGAACGACTTTCTAGGCAAATTAAATCCTAGTAATACTAGATCCAGACATTCTCAGTCAGGGTCCCCGCCTAGTTTACCGATAACTAGTGCGCCTAACACTTCCAAGTTGTAAATCCACTAACCCAACAAATCTGGACTGTACCTAGACGCTACACCATGGCTCAAGCCGCAATCACCTGCCACCAGATTTGTGAACGGTAGACCAAAGTAATGTAGATAAAAGTAGACTAGAAGAATATAGTGTAAATCGATGGCTGGTAGACACAGGAGCACTTCAGCTGCCGGTATCACAGATGAAAGAAAATAGATGAAGCACTCTGTATGTTAGTATGGAACATGGTGATGCACATTCAGTTCTTTCATTCAGTCTTTTTTAAGAAAATTACTCTGTTTAACGAATTCAAGAAAAAGTCAACGCGTTGATAACCGCCTCTCGAAAGGAAGTGACGCCTTCAATCAACAATTTGGAAGGATTCCAAATTTTTTCTTCGCCAAATTCAGCAAGTACGGACTGGAAGTCGGCCGAGCTGTGCCGAATTATCGCTGGATGCTAACGACAAATTGCGCTCAAGTGCAATCAGCGCGATCTTCAAGTGCAAGGCGACACGAAGCTAATTGAATAGTAAACATTCATTCCTAGTATCGGGGAATTATCAAGAAATTTTTTTCTCTGTGAATAATTAAATTTTTTTGTGTGAGTGAATTTTTTATATAATTATTTTTCCTGCAGTGCGCAAATAATTTTTTTAAACATAAATAATTTAAGTAAATTATTTTTCTTTTGAATAATATTCTGAATAATATTTCCTTATTGTTGTACAGAAGGAAATAATTTTTTTTTCTCATATTTAGTAATTTTTTTACGAAATAGAAATTTTCGTTCACTTGGTGATAGAGACAATTCTGTTTAAATAATTCTATCATAATAAATTTTTTTGTTAAACACTTGGCGCAGCATTTTGCAGTGGAACCCAAACAATTGTATACATAAATACTAATATCAGACTTTTTCAGATTGTGAGAGAGTCCTATGAAGGAATGAGTTAGGAAAAATTTGAATTTTTTTGTATAGAGGATACAGTCAACTCAGCAAACATGCAATTGAAGTAAGTACCTGATTCTCAAATTTTTTTTTTTTCAATTTTTCATTCTTGGAATCATTGAATATTTTATGAATTAATATGAATAACACTTTGGACGAAGTTATCTCCCGACTGCAACAGACAAGAAGCGAAGACCAGACTCCATATAACCTAAGACCTGTACCTGAACGACTTTCTAGACCAATTGATCCTAGTAATACTAGACCCAGACGTTCTCGTAGTCAAGGTCCCCACTTAGTTTACCGAGTGCGCCTAACCCTTCAGTTGTAACCACTAACCCAATAACTTCCATTGTACCTAGAAATCCCAACATGGCGCAAGCCGCCGTAATAACCCAAGCCACTAGATTTTGTGGAACGGTAGACCCAAGTAATGTAGATAAAAGTAGATTAGAAGAATATGGTGTAAATCGATGGATAGCAGACACAGAAAGCAGAATTTCAGCTGCTGGTATCACAGATGAGAGAAAGAAAATAGATGAAGCACTCTTGTATGTTAGTATGGAACATGGTGATGCACATACAGTTCTTCATTCAGTACTTTTTAGGAATATTACTCTGTTTAACGAATTCAAGAAACAGTGCTTACAGTTTTGGCAACCAGAAGCACAGAAAGATCCATGGTATAACATAGGAACTTTCCATCATCAGAAATATGAGGGTAATCACTTAGTTTTAGCCACTAGAGTAGAAGAAGCTATAGATAGAGTGACGACAGATATGAAAGCTGTAGGAATTGTTGTTGGAAGGAAGGATGAATTTGATGATGATGAAACAGATTTAGCTAGTATATCCAAGGTACTTAGATATATGTCATTAGGACCAATCTACGATGCTTTGGGTAAGGAAGAAAGAGTAGCCTTAAAGAAGTACTGTGATAGGAAGCCAAATGATGGAATTGTACAAACTTTGATGTACATAGAAAGGAAAGTAAAACAGAATTCATCAAGTAGTAGTGCAGATTTTACGGGAACCGTAGCTAGTGGAAACCCAAGAAATAATAGCAATCAGTCCAATAGAAACCAATCAGGGCAAGCTAGGTCTAGGTATCAGGGAAATAGAAATTCGTTTGATAGAAATGGTGGGAACAACAATAGGAGATTTAATCAATCAAATAGAAACAATCAAGGTAGGCCGCCAAATAGAGGTAACAATGGGAATACCACTGGAACTAATGGAAATAACAGTGGAAATAACAGGACTCCTGGACAGAGGGGAGCTAGTCAAGGCCAAAATTCAGGGAATAATAGGCCACAGTTCAATAGGCAGAGACAAAGTTGTGGAAATTGTGGTTATAACAACCATACAACACAGAATTGTAGAAGAAACAAATGGTGTTCGAATTGCAATAAGACAGGACATTTGATCCAAAACTGTTGGTACAACAAACAGGGAAATTCTCAGGGTCTCAAAATAACCAAAGTACTCAGCCTAATAATCAAAATACCTCCCCAGTAACCCAAATCAAGGGGATTCTCAGTGACAATCACAGAGAGTGCAGCAGAAAGGTCCATCCTTACAGAAAGAAATAGTGACAGTGAATAAGGATGTGTCCCCAACAGACATTACTCGAAGTAATGAAATAGTGTTTTCTGTAAAGAATTTTAATACGTGTCAGGAAGAGTTGCCTATCATACAAGTACACTTAGAAGGTGTACTGAGTTCCATATTGTTGGATACAGGCAGTACTGTAAGTATCATAGATAAAGGCACTTTAACAAAACATATAGGTTGTGAGCTTTCCCAAATGAGAGAATCCTATAGGACCATAAAGGGGATCGCTGGAAAGCAAATAAGGGCTATAGGCAATGTCAATTTAGAGATAGAAATTCTAAATAAGAAATACAGGGAAGAGTTTGTGGTGTTGGAAGAGAAATATTTTCCAGCTCAAGCTCTATTTTCCTTCCAGGCTATGAAAAGATGTGGAATTACACTAGATTGTAGCAATGGAAGAATAACTATCAAGGAAATTGATAGAGGAAATGTTTGCTCTCTTGAAGAAGAGGAACAGTTTCAGATAAACTTGATCACTTTACCTGAGACAGCCTCATCTGAAGAAGTAGACATCCAACAGATAGAAATAGAATTTAATGCTAACCGGGTAGGACAGTGTGTAGAAATTCAATGATAGAAGAAATAGGAGAAGATAGACAAACTACTTTTAAAAGCCTAGAAGCCACTCAGGAGGAATTCTCAGATAGCAGGTATGAACCTGATAACTCAAGTGCACGACAAGTAGATACCTCCGAAGAACTTAGTTCTTTTTCCCAACCTGACGATCCTGACACGCTAATAGATTGTAGTCACTTAATAATAAGAGAAGATACGGAAGAGAAGTATCTCAATGAGGTGTTGCTGTTAGGCAACCTAAAAATGACAGAGATAGGTTCTGTGATACCACAAGATGAAAGTTCAGATGATACTGATGTCTGTTACACTGCCGATGCACAGAATGCAGAAGAGATCTGCTTAGTTAGTACTGCTGATGATAATCTTGTAAAACTCAAATTAAACAATAGCGTTATACTGCATCCACAAGGTCTGACAAAGGTTTGTCTTAGAATTGTAACAGATAAAAACCTAGGTGATACAGATGTGTTATTAGTTAATGAAGACTTACCAGACTTTGTGAAAATGGACAATTCCCTAGTAAGACTTAATGGTGGAAATTGTACGACTTATGTGTATAATTATTCTGACAAGAGACTAGAATTGCATGCCGGCATAGAATTCTGTAAGGGAATTGTGATTACTAACCCTTTACTAACCCTAAGTGAAAAAGCATTTGTCTCTGTAGCTGACACAAGAGTTAAATTAGAAGGGAAGTAAATAATACAGATTTTCCTCATTGTAGGGACAGGTTAATACAGATATTAGAGAAATATAGGAGTGTTGTAGCAGTAACAGGAGATAAGTTAGGAAGGACAGATGTCCTGCAGCACAAAATAGTCATAGAAGATGGTGCTAGACCTTTTTATATACCTAACTACAAACTTCCAATAAGTCAAAGACCCATTGTAGACGAGATGGTTGAAGAGATGAAGGAAGATGGAGTTGTAATACCTTCTAAGTCACCTTATAATTCACCTTTACTGCTAGTTCCAAAGAAAGACGGTACATGGAGGATGGTAATTGATTACCGTAAATTGAATTCCCACACCATCCCTGATCGAATGCCAATGCCAGTCATTAATGACATGTTAGCTCAATTAGGAGGTGCCAAGGTTTTTTCTAGCCTCGATTTACTGAGTGGATATTGGCAAGTTCCTCTCGATGAAGAATCCAAGCATCTCACGGCATTCAGTACTCATAAAGAACATTTGCAATTTGAGGTAATGCCGTTTGGTCTTACTTCAGCTCCTTTAACGTTTGTACGTTTAATGCTGCAAATCTTGGGAGATGTTGAAGACGTATCGGTTTATCTTGATGATGTAATAATTGCTAGTAAGGATGTAGAGAGTCATTTCAAGACAATAGAATTAGTATTAGATAGGCTCAGAAAGGCCGGTTTAAAGGTAAAAATTAAGAAATGTCAGTTTCTGAAGAAATCTCTAGAATATCTAGGACATGTTATCAGTGAACATGGTTTGAAAATGCAAGAAGGAAAGATTAAGGCTATTGTGGACTATCCAGCCCCAAGAAATTTGAAGGCACTAAGAAGATTCCTAGGTATGGTAGGATATTATCGACCTTTCATAAAGGGATTTGCTACCATAGCAAAACCATTAACTGAGTTAACTAGGAAAGATGCTAAGCTATGAGTGGAAAGATGAACAGGAAGCAGCGTTCAAAACACTAAAGGATATGTTGATAACAGATCCTATCCTAGTTTATCCAGACTTCGAGAAGGAATTCTACTTAGCCTGTGATGCTTCAAGTACAGGACTAGGTGCCGTCTTGATGCAAAAGGATAAAACAAGGATGAGGACTGTATACTATGCCAGTAGAGTTTTGAATGCAGCTGAAAGAAATTACAGTACAACAGAAAGGGAATGTTTGGCATTAGTCTGGGGATTACAGAAATTTAGACACATTTTGCTAGGACATAAAATTAATGTTCTTACAGATCATAAACCCATTTGTGATCTTTTCAAGAAAAGGGCTTTTACCAATAATATGAAGTTCAATAGATGGTTCGTTAGCGTATTAGAATTTGCCCCAGAATTTAGATACATACCTGGTAGATATAACACATTAGCTGACGCCTTATCTAGATCACAAGAAGAGAACGAGAAACAAATTACCACTCATAATTTCGCCTTCAGTTGTCAAATCACAGACTTAGATTTAGACAAAGTTCGTCAGGAACAACAAAAGGATTCTAGAATAAAGGAAGTAATTGGTAACCTCTTGCAAGGTGAGAAAAATTCAGAGTTTCAATTGATAGATGGGTTATTGTACAAGACTTCAGACGAAACCAAATGCTTGTTCACGTTTGTACATTCCTAATACACTAATACAAGACGTTTTAGAACTAACCCATTCATACAAGTTATCAGGACATCCTGGAATTAAGAAAACATGTAGAACAATCACTAGAAACTATTTTTGGCCTCGATGTAGTGAAGATGCTACTCGATTTGTTCAGAATTGTACCCTATGTAATATACATAAGGGGAATGTCAACGTCAAGGCTCCTCTGAAATGTATCCTTCAGAATTAAATCCTTTTCAAGTAGTCACAATGGATTTCTTAGGTCCATTCCCGAACACCATCAGAGGAAATAAACAGATTTTAGTTTTCATTGACTATTTGACCAGATACGTAGAAATTGTTCCAACTAGAAACAGAGAAGCATCAACGGTGGCAGAAGCCTTTAAGTCTAGAATTATAACCAGACATTCATGTCCTCAAGTTTTGCTCTCAGACAATGCTGCTGAATTTACTAGTGACATTCTAACGAATTTGTGTGACTTTTATGAAATACAGAAATGTCAAATAACAGCATATAAGCCAAGCTCAAATGGAGCAGTAGAAAGAACAAATCGCAAGATAAAGGATGTTCTGAAAACATTGGTAACCCCTAGCACTGAAGACTGGGACTTGACTCTCGAAGACATACAATTTACTCTAAACAACACAGTAAATGAATCAATAGGAGAAACTCCTCATTTCCTATTGTATGGCTACCAAAAGAGAATGCCAAATTCACTTTTGGATGATGCCGCACCACCCAGACGTACGTACAACTACGAGGACTATATTGCTTGGAAGACAAGACGTACGTACGAGACCGTTAAAGTCACCAGGGCTAGATTAAAGGAGTTACATAAAAATCTAGTAAGTATTACAATAACAGATCCACCATACCCTCGTTAAAGGTAGGACAACAAGTTTATGTACTCAATCATGTTCTTGAAGGACCTAATATTAAAGTATCACCAAAATTTCGAGGTCCATATAGAGTTTTAGAAGTTTTGAAGTTGAATAAATTCAAGTTAATGCATGAAATTACCTTGAAAGAATCCATTGTACATTGGAACCACATTAAAGTAGTTCATTCAGAACCTTGGTCGTCTACCCAGTTAAAAGATTTGTCCAATAAAGATAAGATAGATAATAAAATAGAATCTTCAATGACCCCAAGGTATAATTTGAGAAGAAGGTAATGGCAAGTGCAATGGTAAACAAATGTAGTTGATAAGATTTTTACTGCTTAATAACATTATTTCAGCAAATGGATTGTATGGTGGTTGGCAGTGAGTCAAATTGTGAACTCACTCGTACAACTAAGGAAGGAGCCATCATCAAGGAGCATGGCAAGGTTAAGATGATACAGGACCTAGCCATTGTTAAGATCCAGACGGACTCCATTATCGATCAGAG
>NW_027100728.1:3932156-3944656 GCF_040412425.1 Macrobrachium rosenbergii
ATCTTGCATATTTGCTCTATATTTTCCGTAAATAAACTCCTTTTTTAATTGTAAAGAATCTTCTAATTCCAAATGGCAACCTTCATTATTTACATAAATCCAGGAAGATTCTATGCAGTTACCAGTGTGGTTTTCCTTTCATTCATAAACTGGGCCCTGAAAGAAGGCAGTCTATAACATAAATTGTTCCAAATCTTCCTACCCAAGGACCTAGTTTATGACTATTGTTATATATATATATATATATATATATATATATATATATATATATATACATATATATATATATATATATATATATATATATATATATATATATATATATATATATGATTTAACCTTGGGAAATGCTTTATCATAGAGCTAGTTATAGACTCTAAATGAATTATTTCATCACTTTTTTTTTTATAAATACATCTGTTTATCCAGGAAATCAATACAAGGAATAAGGGAATTTATCTGAGCTGAGGGCTCTACTCACAAGGTATTTCTAAGTTGACGCGTTAGGGTAATTTTAAATTACATGTATTTATATGAAATGAACTATCAGAAGATGAAATGGAGTAATCAGGCAGGCAAGGCCTGAGAGGCTAATTATAACTCGGAAAACTTGAAGGTATATCCGTCAGTGTAACATGCTGATATAAGGGGTACAGTCAGGAGAGAGATTTATGGCTAAGAAACCCTCTGTAAACTGGAGATTCACGAATTAAAAGCCAGTAAGGACACAGTAAAATATGCATTGGACAAGGTGAGCACAGTGGCTGCCAAAGAAGTCTTGAACACATGATTTTATTTATTTTTTTTAAACACAGATATTTACGTAACACTGCCCTAACAAGGTGGGGTTGATATGGAAATACTGGCATTTAGAAATGGAAATAGGAAGTTTAGTATGAGAATTAAAAGTGTGACTGACTGGAAGAACCTTCCGGTCAGGACTGCCATCTCTTATTTTCCGCTTGTGTGTGTGATTATATATATATATTGTGACGAAGTGTCCAGTGTCTGTTCTTCAAATCAAATCTGATATCTAAGTGCTTATCGGAGTCTAAGGCACCATTTATATATGGGAAATGGTCCAGTCTAGTGCACCATTTATATATGAAGAGCCCAGGTGTCAGTGTCTGTTCTTTAAATCGGCCTGGTATCTAAGTGCTTGATGTTGATTACCAAAACTTACCATTTATTCAAGCAATTATAGTTACCTCACAAAAAACTAGACACACAGACCCTCATCACATAAAAGACGACTGATTTCTCTAAAGGAAATTGTGTTATTGATTGGTTAAAGGCAAAATGAAAGCCCAGGCACTGTTCAGATTAACTAGGTGTGAATAAAATCTAAGGGCATCACTGTATTTTAATTCTGATCTGTAGTTCATCCAGCAATTCTCCTTTAAGTTTCCCAGAAGAATTGATGGTTCACTTCAATTACTTGAGAAAATCTGCTGTAATGTTCAAAATCTTTGATTAAATCAAGATTACTGAAATGTCAATGTATGAAACTCTATATAGCAAAGAATAAAAATTTATTTCTAAACAAAAATTATATTTGCATTGCAACAGTCTTCCGGAAATTGTATCTGGAAAACAAAAAGAAATTGTGATTAAATCTGCAACATTTTGAATCAGCAGTCAAAATTAAACATAGTTAATTTATTAATTCATCAAAAATTTGTCATATCAAAAATAATTTAAATTGTTAAAAAATTGAACTTGATTGAAAATAACTACTGTAAACGATAAATTAATTCCACGTTTCTTATACAAAATTCCAAATAAATAATCGTGTCGTAAAAAATTTGATACAAAAAGATTAAATATTTATTCAAAAGATTAAATATCAAAATTTAAATCAAATTTGAGGTAATATTCACAGTCACAAATATTCGTATAAAGAAAAATTCTTCAAAAGATAAAGCATAAAACATATATATAAAAAATATTAAAAAAGTGCCAGGTATCTTTACATATAACACTGCAGATATTATTTCGCAGTGCAACGTCATGCAAAAACTATGTCGCACAATGGGTCAGCTTGAACAAATGCTTCTTGTCTTAGACAATGGTGTAGACACGCTTAATAAAATCCCCTGCCCCTTTACTCTCTGCTCAGACACATTTTGTAAGGAATTAAACATTCCTAAAGTGTTTCTGTAACTGCCTATCAATTTGAAAATATCTAGTTTCGTTGAAACAGGAGCATTCGTAAATCCCGACTGCAATTGTTTTCCAGAGAGACATATTCGCGAATTGGGAAAAAGTTCCTTCTCCTTTCCACCAACTTTAAATGGTCTCCCTTCCACCCCTTTAACAGTATTCTCAAAACTAAAAGGTTACTTAGGTCTAACAACAGTGTTTTGATCGAACCAAAAATACAGATTTGCTTAGTTTGTAGTTTGAAAAACACGAACAACGTACTGCCCTGTCCTTCTTTGTATTGCACCTATCGTGCTCTTTCAGAGGAAAGTTTCTATTACGTCGTTCTCAAACCATTGTGGTTTAACCACTAACTTTACGCTACTGCTTAGGGGAGACAAGAGTTTTTAATGCAAAATATTACACAACAACACACAATACACGAGAGGTGCTGTTTTAGAAACCACAGCATAAGAATATATATATTATACAGTTAATCTTAATCGTATAACATTGCATGCAAAATATGCATATGATTCTATTATATATATTTATATATATATATATATATTATATATATATATATATATATTTTATATACATACATATATCTGGGCAGAGAACTTGAGCGAATGAGAGAGAGAGAGATTTATTAGATTCACAGTTCACGTTCTCTTGTTATCGCTCCAGTTTTTTCAGAATTATTTTTCGTTGGCACTGCTGTTCGTGCTATGTCCAATCTGTAAAACCTGAATCTGGCCTGTGTTATTCTGCTTGTCAAGTGCAGGGATGTAATCTCACTAGTTACAGACATGAGAAATTAATATTTCTGCGGCTATATATATAGATATAAATATACATTATATATATATATGTTACGTGTGTGAGGTCTTGGTTGATCATGTATTATCTAATTTACGTAAATTTTACGGCCTGCAAACCAAGATTACGTAACCTGCCACTTGAAGCCAAAAGTTAACCTCAAAGACAGTCGTTAATTAGCCAAAGGTCGCCAGTTATGTTATTAACCTTAACAAGAATATTTGAGATGAATTTGATTTTAAATCATAGCAGTTCTTCCAAACATTGGACGCGAGGCATTCAAAGCATCGAGATTTAACCTGATTTTTGCTTACCTAAATCCCAGGTATTTTACTGGAATAATGGGGTTTGAAGCTAACAATAAAATAATTAGGCTTAATCTAGACTTTGTAAACACATATACCTAAGTGGTGGCTGAAGGAAGAAAACAAAAAAAAAAAATGAAATACAGAAAAGTACTAGTCAATCGACGAAGCTTCAACAAGAATCGGACTTACCGTGAATGTCGAGTCGCTCTGTAAACGGGACCTCAGGAGTCGTATTCTGGCAGTCTTCCCAATTCACTAATTAAGATAGACGTAGGGAAAGTAATAAAGAACAAAGAATATCGTTAGAACGCATGTATGGCGTCACCCTGGTTCGTGACCGCTGGGATCTCTCTGACCCGACCTCGACCAAACCGTTCTCCAGAGGGGGCTTATACGCCCGGGCAATCCGACCTTGACAAAGGCAACGTCGAATGCATAGAATAAAGCTTAAGGGCCACCATAACTGAGGGTCATTGAGCGTAAGCCCTCTCTGAGGCTTAGGTCCCTAATGCCCCAAGATATTTTGTTTACAAACTTTCCAGCCTATCGGTTAAATGCCTAAATGTCCATTTTGTCTAAACGGATGATTGTTATTTTTAATTGCCTACCCTACAGCGGCGGGCAAAGAATGTTCTCTGTCTCAGGTCAATTGGCCCAATATTTCTACCCTAAATGTTCGAGGGCGAACAGCGTAATATTTATAAAAGCTCCCCCTTTGAGGGCCTTCACTCCCTTTTCGGCGTGAAGGTCTATACTAAACAAGCTGTTCGCCTCTGTAGGTTACTCTCCTTCCCCTGAGCAGATTAGTCCTGGTTAGCCTACCTAGCTACAGAACTACTAACCTAGATAGGGACGCAGGCTATAATCACTACTTAACTAATTCTAATAGCACTAGAAGGTGCTCACGGTTTTATAGGCTACCTCCTACAATCAAGATGTGTTTTTAGACCTAGCCTAGTGGTACATCTATGATATTCCTAGCCTAACCTATCTAACCCGACCGTAGCACCAACATAAGAGTTAATATTCTAACTAAATTACAACATGGTTTATGTTTAATACAATTAAAAATTACTAGTTAATTCATGAGGGTTGCCTCATATGATAAATGGGTGCCTCACTGAGGTCTTAGGCCATGCGTGTCACGAGCATCGTGGCTGGTTTCACAACAGTTAAGATTACTGAAAATTAGTTATGCTACTTTGGCATGATTACTGGGCTCGGTGGTAGTGGAAAGAACAAGGTTACTAAATTGATGTACCAGTAACTTCTAGGTGGCCTAGGCTAGAGTACAAATAAAAGGAAGAGATCACACTGGCTGCCTTCTGGGCAAGGGGTCAGGATCACTCTTAGATGTTAGGGCACTGTGCCGAGGGGCACTAGTGCCAGGATGAGCTTATAGCTCGGCAACTAGGGCTCTCTTCCCGCCCCTTCTTCTTCTTCTTCGGTTTCCTCCAAGGCCTATCAGTAGCTGGCCTGGCAGGTGATGAGAGCACCGACTCCGGGACAGGCCAGGAGGGCTAGCGGGCGCGAAGTCAGGGCAACTGCAAAAGCTGCGGGAGGACTCCCTACTCCGGCTGCGACAACCTGAGCGAGAGCGATCTCGACTTCTGCATCCGAGGATGCCGGTTCCTGTTCTTCAAGAGGGGTACCATTTCGATCCTCCAGGGTTCATCCCCTGGATTCAAATTTTGCAAAGAAGAAGTTTCAGGTGCTGGAGGCTCTCCAGTCGCGATGATCAACTGCATGGGAATCCTAAATCTCCCGGAGGAGGATTCACCTCATGATTTCAGACCCGGCATAGGGGCCTTTTCCATTGGTAGCTCAACGTCCGCGGGCGACGGAGTCTGGCACTGCTCAGTGCTCGCAAGTGGCACTGGCAGCAGTTGAGAGCCAGGCATGCTGATGAGGGGTCGGAGGTGCAATACCTCTCGGACGACTTGGGTTTGGCTGCGGCAGAGATTCCCCCCAGCAGGAGATCGCAGCCTCTCGGTGAGTTTTGTTCGGGCGTCGGCTGGGCGTTGCTTGTTTGGGCAGCCCCTCCCAATTCGTGGAGTGGTCTGCCCACTTGCACGTCCCAGCGGTACTGCTCCTCCTGAATCTCTCTTCGCGGAGGGGGAAGACCTCTTGGTGGGCCAGCCCTTCACGGAATTGGAGAGGGCTAGGCCTGGAATAGTTTGTTGTGCCCTTCCGTGGACCACTTTGGTGGGCGGAAGGTGGAGGTTTGTCATGGTTGAGAGTTTTAGATGTGGCCTCTGTGGAGGGGAGGTAACGCGGCTGCGGGCGGCGTTGGTAACGGCTTCGCCAGAAGATCCTGACCCAACAAGAAGACCACTCGGGCCGAATTCCACCTACCACGCCAAGGCGGTGGGGTATCGTGCCCTAGTGTCATTACTGGAGTTGGACCGTAGGAACGGTGGTGTGGCCCTCTATCCACTTCATTTCCCACCCGCGTTTCTTCGTCAACCACAGCACCGGCTGGCACTTGGGCCCTAGTGATCAGGCTAATGTCTGCCTGCAGTGTCTACTGTGACCGGAAGGGTCATGGGCAGGCTAGTGCTCTGAAGAGGGCCACCGAGATGGGCTGGGTTTCCAGTCTCTCGGGGTAAGGATCAGTGCGGACCAGCCGCAGAGAATGAAGTGCTGATTAGGTTGACAAATTTGGTGGTGGGTACATGATGTGGACAGGCCGGAGATCCAGCATTGTAGTGGCTAGTAGCCCACAGGATTTGCACGGCCTTTTGGATGGGCTCGTGGCCTGCAGTAACTGTTGGAGGAGAGGGCTGAGCGGATGAATCGGGGAGTTCTGGCTGGTAGGGTTAGCTGCTTATTAGTGCCGAGTTTTGTATCGGCACTCAGCTGTGGCCCCCTTCTTGCAATAGTTGCACAGGGTCTTGCTAGGGCAGTCCATTCTTCGGGCGAGTGGAGTTCGAGAGGTAGGCCGGAGGGATGATTCGGTTCTGAGAGGTGCTATGTGACTGATTGAAGGTTTCCCACGAATCAGCCATGCGACAAGCTTCCCATAAGTGTGGAGGGCTGTTTATCGTTAAGATATACCGCAAGGGGCCCTGGCACACATTGGAAAAGGTCTTCTAGCATGGTCCGATTGAAGAGATCCTCAAACGTCGTGCAGGCCAAGGAGTCGAACCAGCGCGTACCGGACTGGGTTTTTGTGACATGCCCATTCCGTCCAAGACCAGCCGACTTCCTTGGCAGACCTCGGAACCGTTGTCTCCATTTTCTGGGGTTATCTCAGGCCTTTGTAATGACTCTACGAACTTCCGCCATGTTGCCTCTCTGGCTCTTCTCCAGTGAGCGACGCTGCCTTGGCTTTTCCTCCATATGCTTGGCTAGTATTAAGGCTCTCTCCGTCTCCGTGGTGCTGTAGTTATCGAAAAGAGCCTCGATCTCCCTCCAGCCATGCTTCTGGCTCGTCCTCAGTCCACTTGGGGACTAGGGAATTGATGCTCGAAATTGGAGCGTTTGATGCAGCAGGTGTAGGACTGAGGCTTGATGGCTAGCCATAGCTTCGGCATTCTCCATTTTCGCTCTCTCAAGCTCGAGCTCCTTCTCCTTTAGGGCTAACTCAGTTTCCTTGCAGGCTAACTCATGCTGTCTCCTTCTTTCTTCTCTTTCCTCTTCATATTGCCTTTGCTCGGTTCTTCTTCATACTTCCTCTGCTCGAGTCTTTCTTCCTTCTCCCGCTGGCCAAGTCGTCCACTTGCTCCCTTAACCCAGGTGGTAAGTTCCGAGCCGGTGAGACCTGCCGCCGTCCCCAGCCCCAGGAAAGTTTTATAATGCTCTGCTGCCATGGTTCTGGTGGGGAAGGGCGTCTAACCGGAGTCGACTGGGCGCATTTGGGCAGCGAGGAAGTGTCTTCAATGACGTGGCACCCTTTCAAAAGGTGGCACTGTAGTTTGGGTGTGCCGTGTACAGGTCACACTGGTGGCACTCAGTATCCCTAGGCACTGGTGCAGGTTAGGTCCCAGAAGAACCTTCTCTTCTGTGTTCCCTTTGTGTTTTATTTATTTTTCTGGTTCTTGGCACTTATGGTGCCAATGTGTTCCTAGGGACCCTCTACTGGAGTCCAACTAGGCTATATGGGAGGAAAGGCACTCTACACCTCTGCAGAGTGCAACAATCGAATGAGAGAGAGAAGGAGAGAGAGAGAGAGAGAGAGAGAGAGAGAAGAGAGAGAGAGAGAGAGATTCAAGTGATGACAGTGCTGCAAATTATTGGCACTGTGGAATAAAGTGAATTTGGGTTTTTTTTTTTTTTTCTTTAAAGATCCTCGTGAGTGGCTGGTCCCAGTACCGCCCCAGTGCTGGCCTTCATTTTTCAGAGGGTGAAAACTACTGTTTGCTTCGGTCTGGATAGCAGGCCTCACTCGTGACCGACAGTTTATCACTGTATCGTAATTACTCTTAACTTGTCCTCATCTATTGTGGGACAGAGGTGTTTTTTAATTGGTTTATTGTATTCTGAATTAATTAGCCTAGTGTCGGCCATTCTTTCTTTTGAAGAGGGTCACGTACACTTAGGTTAGGAATGCTTACTTGAATGACGAGAGAGAGAGAGAGAGAGAGAGAGAGAGAGAGAGAGAGAGAGAGAGAGAGAGAGAGATTTTCAATCAGCGAATTTCTTGCTGCTTGAGAACATGTAAACAAGATTTTATACATGCACAATGGCATGGATCTTAATAAAATGATATAGATGCGTCGTCTTGACTTCCTTAGGGATTACTTTATTATCTTAATTTTCCGGGAGCCGACGTCACAAAAGTTTATCGTAAAATTTTAAATTCTTCTTTATATGATTTTTATAGCAGGTATTCATAGGGAACTTGTTATGGTAATCCTAACTAAGGCCTATCTTTCCCTGCCTAAATTATCTTTTGTTTTTTTTCCTAGCTAAGATATTAGAGGTGGGTTCGCTCACGAAAGGAAAAAAATATATGACCCCAAGAGTGGCTCGGAGCAGAGTCTGGTCACAACAGCGGATGATAACAAGGTCTTAAGATGGCGGAAAAGGTCCCGTTAGGGCCTAAATTTCAAAAAAACCCTGGCCGGCGAGCGAAGGAAAACCCAAAATGGCGTTCTCACAAACAGTTCGAACAATTTCAAACAACCGCGCGAACACGGCGGGAGGAATCCAAGATGGCGGGTATTTTCTTTTTCAAACAAATTCAAAAACAACGCAAACAAATGCAGGTATCCAGATTTTACTTTAAATATACCAATCATGCATAGCGTTTTCGTTACGGATGGAAAACTAAATTACCAGACAACTTTGTCTTTTGTTATCGTATTCTCACCCGGACATTAAACAAAAGAATGAAAAGAGAAATGCTAGCCTGCCTGCGTAAATTTACGTTGTTGAACGGTACCTTTATTGTAAAATTACTATTTCAGTTCGTTTGCTACTTCACTGACACGGTTTTTGAATGATTCCACTATATGCAAACAATAACGATCGGAATTGCCGGATGCGATTAGTATATTACTTTGTGTACATGAAGCTGGGCTCGCGATTCGGCCTTGAATTCGTTACTTGAACGACTTGATCTCACAATCCGAACACGGTAATGTCCTTGTCTTAGACGTTATAAATTATGACGCTTCTGCTCTCGAGTCGCACCCTTTCCTACGCTAATTCTCTTCACTTGTTATTATAACTATTCTCTTTACTGTATTATTATGCCTCGATTCCTTGTTTGGAAGAATGAAATGGAGTTCGATATCTGACTTTTATTTTTGGAATTAATGTAATTTAATTTCCTTTTCCAGATTCTTTCTAAAAATGTACTTTAGATTCTACGCAAGGTCGCCAATGTTACGTGTGAGGTCTTGGTTGATCATGTATTATTCAATTTACGTAGCTTTTCGGCCCTGCAAACCAAGATTACACGTAACCTGCCACTTGAAGCCAAAAGTTAACCTCAAAGACAGTCGTTAATTAACCAAAGGTCGCCAGTTAAGGGTTATTAACCTTAACAAAGAATATTTGAGATGAATTTGATTTTAAACGCAACGGTTCTTCCAAACTTTCGGACGCGAGCCATACAAAGCATCGAGATTTAACCTGATTTTGCTTACCCTAAATCCTAGGTAGTTTACTGGAATAACGGGGTTGAAGCTAACAATATAATAATTTGACTTAATCTAGACTTCGTGAAAACACATATACCGTAAGTGGTGGCTGAAGGAGGAAACAAAGAAATTTGAAATACAGAAAACAAAGGATAAAGAATGGGCGAAGTTTTGAACAAAAAGCGACTTTACCTTAGGACGAACGTTGTGCGCATCAACACCGACGTGGAGTTCTGCAAATGTTTCTTCACTTCACTAATAGAATAATAGACAAAGAAAGGGAAGAAGGTCCAACTGGACATGTTATCTCTCCAAAGCTTGGTTCTCTCTCTGCCGTTCTCCGGACCGGCCTAGGTCAAAACAACAGTCACCCCAGGTGTCCACGTTCTTGTTTTCAAAACATTCGGCAAGAGACAGGTAGGAAGGGAAAAAGGACCTTGGGACCACCTATTTTTAAGGCTGATATGGAAATTTTCCTATAGGGTAAAGGCCTAACTGCTACCTATCCAGTTCTCCAACGGATGTTAAGGTTTGAACTGAAGACGCACCTATATAGACAATGTCTTTTCCTGTCTTGAGTCAGGCTGATATTTTTACAATCCCTAAATGTTCGAGAGGCGAACAGCAGTAATATTTATAAAAAAATATATATATATATATATATATATATATATATATATATATATATATATATATATGTGTGTGTGTGTGTGTGTGTGTGTGTGTTTTAATGTTTGTTTCTTCATATAACACAAGAAATTATACTTTTTAGTTTATATATATATATATATATATATATATATATATATATATATATATATTTATATATATATATTGATATATATAGAGCTTCTTATCCTCAAAGTATATATATTATGTTAAATTTATTACTTTGTTTTAAAGGCATTGAAAATTCCAGTAGATTTACACATTATTTAAATCTTAAACATTCCACCCTAATAATGACTGGGTTTATGGCTCCTGCAGAAAGGACAGCTCTTTTCCCATCCTCTCTTTTTCTTCACCCTTTCGTGCCTGGGAGAGAAAGGAGATTCTCTGTGTAGTATTTATACAAGTTTCTAAAGTTAATAATTTGTTTTATACCGTAACCTGTATTTATAAAACTCGATAGTGCTTTTGACCTCTGCCCTAAAATCGTATTACTCAGATGTGTTGCAATACTCTAATGCGTTATTTCTAAAAATAATGCTGTCCCCATGTACACGGATCAACATCGACAATGGCTATCAAATCCGTGTAAAGCGCAAAGAATAAAAGGACATTATTAAAATAAACTGAAGCAAGCAAAGCTATTTTATTCAATTCTTCCAGTGCTGTTGTACCTCATTTATTCCATTGTAACTGTGTAGGCGGACAGAACTTTATCTGAAGGAGAAAAATGGTACGAAGCTATTCAGAATATCTTCACTAATATCAACAACAATTCCAGAAGAATTTCCAGGAATTCTTGAACGCCTGTCATTTTCTCTCTCTCGTTCTTGCTTTCTCTCTTGCTTTCATGTTACGCAGATTTTGACGACATGCAAACATGGTGTCTGCCAGTGCACGTGTTATTTTATCTCTCTCTCTCTCTCTCTCTCTCTCTCTCTCTCTCTCTCTCTCTCTCTCTCTCTCTCTCTCTCTCTCTTTGCTACTGCTACTGAAAAACTTTTATTGAAACAAATTTAGTTTAAATACAACTGGTTCTTCCAGTCTGGTTTTCACTGAAAAATATAGTGGATAAAATGACTAAACTCTGCCATGCTAATTTCATATCCTGGCTACCTATGGTATCCCTAGACCAGACCAAATAATGTTCAGGTTAGTTATTTCTGATACAAAACATTATAATCACGTATTTACTTCACCATACACATTAAAAGGCTGAACTAGAAGACTGATTAATTTATAGATTTAAGGCATACATGCCAAGCACTGGGGCAACTAAGGCCATTCAGCGCTGCAACGGAAATTGACAGTAAAAGTTTAAAAGGTGTATCAGGAAGAAAACCTCGCAGTTGCACCATGAATCGATTGTTAGGAGAGGGTGGACAGTAAGATAGAAGAAAGAGAATATGAACGGGGATACAGTAAAAGGAATGGAATCAGTTGCAGCCAGGAGCCGAAGGGACGCTGCAAAGACCCTTAAGTAATGCCTACATTGCACCGTATCGGGCGCACTGACGGCACTACCCCCTACGGGATTGAACTAGAAGAGGAAGTGGAAGAAAGGGGGCTAGGGAGGAAGAGGAGGAGGAATGTGAGAGAAGGAAAATGAATTTTTTATTTATAAGAAATTCAAAAATACGTTTAGTACCCGGAATGAGACAAAAGGAGGGATGGCAGGAACTTATAGGGAAGAACTAAAGGGTGATGCAAAGTTAGGTATATCTTAGTTTAACCAGACCACTGACCCGATTAACAGCTCTCCTAGAGAGGGCTGGCCCGAAGGATTAGATTTATTTTACGTGGCTAAGAACCAACTGGTTACCTAGCAACGGGACCTACAGCTTATTATGGGATCCGAACCACATTATGACGAGAAATGAATTTCTATCACCAGAAATAAATTCCTCTAACTCTTCATTAGCCGGTAGGAGAGTCGAACGCTGGGCCAACAGCGGGCTAGGCGACAGCTCTACCCACCCCCAACGAAGAACTACTAAAGGGGAAAAGAGACCTGACAACGAAAGGAAAGGAAAAACCTGGGGAAGGAGGGGGAGAACCACAATTGTGAGTACAGGGGCAGAGACACACTACAAGATATTAATGATGTCAATTTACAACATTAAGGCACCATGAAACGCCGACAAATGGAAGCGCAAAAGAAATGCTTTTGTTATATAAGATAAGAAGCTCATGCAAGACTGAACGGTAAACGGACCATTAGACGTAATAAAGTACTATATAACTCAAAAGGGAATACTAATAGGGGATATAAAGGAGGGTAGGGGGGTGGTTGGCGGGACTCCCTTCATCTTAAATCATTTCGATAATTTAAAGTAGCATGGAACAGACAGGAATTAGTGGAAAAGTAAGAGAGAAATTTAAGGTGAAATTACGCCTTTTTCCGGTACAACGGTAAATTAAAGAATTAAGAGATAAAAAATGAGAGAGAGAGAGAGAGAGAGAGAGAGAG
>NW_027100728.1:3947156-3977156 GCF_040412425.1 Macrobrachium rosenbergii
TACATATTTATATATATATGAGTATATATTTATATATATATATATATATATATCACTTTATTATTTGTGTGTGTATATTTATATATTATATATATATATATATATTTATTTATATATATATATATATATATATATATATATATGTATGTATGTATGTATATTATCAAATTACGACATTCTCCCAGAGAAGAAGCTCCAGATGGTGTAAATTTATCACTATCACCAATTTTTTAAATAAATTTAATTTTTTTTTCATTGCTATAGTTTACAACGAAGGTTTCATCAATTTATTTCCCATAAATTTTAACCCTCCATTTGTTTGAGCTATTCTTCTGATGAATGATTTAGGCTGATTTACACTGTTTGCTGAGTCACAGGTGTTTTACGAAAAACTGTAATTTTATCAAAAGTACCAAATACGGTGGTTATTCATTTTTTTATTTATTATTTATTTATTATTTATTTATTTTTTATTATTTATTAATCTATTATTTATTTTTTTATTTTCTTATTAATTATTTATTTATTTTTTTTTATTTTATTTATTATTTATTTCTTTACTTATTTATTTATTTATTTTTATTATTGTTTATTATTCTTCATTTATTTCATTACTATTTATTTATTTATTATTTATATATTACTTATTTAGTATTTAATTATTTATTTATTATTTATTTATTTATTATCTGTTAATTTATTATTTATACTTTTATTATTTATTCATATATTTATTATTTATATATTTATTTATTAATTATTTTGTTATTATTTATATATTTATTTAT
Organism: Macrobrachium rosenbergii; assembly: GCF_040412425.1. Taxonomy (NCBI): domain Eukaryota; kingdom Metazoa; phylum Arthropoda; class Malacostraca; order Decapoda; family Palaemonidae; genus Macrobrachium; species Macrobrachium rosenbergii. The sequence continues at coordinate 3,947,945 of NW_027100728.1, forward strand.
TTTTTATTTAATTGTTTATTATTTATTCATTTATTTATCATTTATTTTTTTAATTATTTATTTATCATTTATTTTGAATATTTGGAAATGGTTTATACCTTTATATAGGCCATTACCAAGCAGTAGTGAAGAACAACTTATAATATGAAAGTATGATTTTTTTATTTTTATTTTAATATAATATACCTTCACTTACTCCTTATTTTGTTGTTATTCTTACTTCATTTGTTACTTCCATGGTTTGTAGTTCATTGAATAGAAGTTACTTTTCTATTATATGTTTATTGTTTATACTAATGCTGATATATAGATGGAAACATACAATAATACAAAAAATAGATATTTGTTTCTATAAGTTAATTTTCAACTATATAGTTGTTTGCATATGTCTTAATTGTGTGATTATTATTACTTCATTTTGTTACTTTGATGGTTTTAGTTCATTGAATAAAAGTTATTTTTAAATTATGTTTAATGCTTATACTAATGCTGAAATATTTACATGGAATACAATAATACAAAATATATATATTTGTTTACATTGACACATACACAAAATAGATATAAAAAACTGAAGCCGCATCCGCGCCGCAAGCTGTTTTATACACCCGACGCAGCGCTGCCTCATCGTCTCAGGTCCTGGGGGCGAGGCGCTGTTGCCACGTCTACTCCCGAACCTCGTGGGGACCCACGCGGTTTTGGCGGAACGGGAAAGCAGCATGGGACCACGCGTCATTGTCCGCAGGCGTGCAGACCGCGCTACGGATGCACCACGCGGTGCGTGTGCCACCACGCAAAATGACGGATGACGTGAGCAGACACGTATCTTTTGAACATATCGAAACGTACGTGGCTCCCCGCGTGCTGGGATGGTGCGTATCGACCTCCGACTCCGCCCGCGTGTCCACGATCTTAAATACGCATTCGGAACTTTTTCGTAGTACTTACGTAAGCTGTTGCCAACTACCAGTTTCCATTCATGCGTGAACATGCGTGGGCTGATACGTGAATGTGTGAATGGGGCTTAATCCTGGGTCAGCCCTAGGAGAGCTGTTAATCAGCTCAGTGGTCTGGATTCCTCCAGAGGACTTAGGATATGTTCAAATGAGTACCTGGATAAAGAATTGGCACCACGATCCGCCAACACCTACTTGTAACTGCTCTATCCACCACACATTATTGAGAGGGCTATTAACAAAGCGAATAAAATATACTACAGGTAGTGCTCGAGTTACGATATTTCGACTTACGATAATTCGCTCTTACGATGGGGTTAGCAATTAATATCGATACGACAATATTTTGAAAATACGTATTTTTAAATTTCGCGGGTGACTGGCGCAGGCAACAACGTACAACCAGGCAGCGTATGGTGTACGATACGTTGGGCCGAAGGCTCGGAATAGGTACATTAATTCAACGAGTCGACCTTGCTTGCTCGTTGTGCGGAAGTTAAAATAGGTCAGTGTTAAGTTTGCAATTTTGTGCTTTGTGAATACACCAAACTCTAAGAACTCAAATTTGTATCACTATGTCTGCCAAACACCCAAGTGTGTCTCGTGCTGGTAGTCGCGAAAAAGGGCAGTCTATCGCTCTGGAGCGAAAATGAAAATTATCAACCAGCGTGCAGCTGGAAAGCCAATCATGGTAATGTCGCATGTGACGAGCATCTATCTCGGTCGGCGGTATCCACCATCCTTAAAGGCAACGGATAATGAGCTACTCAGGGTCTGCTTCAGTTCATTCGACACTTGTATCAAAAGAGAGGATAGGACCTTTGGAAGAAATGGAGCAGTTACTGGTCACGTGGATGGAGGACCAGATACAAGCGTATGCCACTCAGTCTCTTAACCATCAAACAAAGGCTCATGCTTTTTGATGTTGAACTGAAGAAAACTATGATGATAACTGTTAAAGAAGTTTTGCTAACCAAGTGCTGGATGGTTTCATCGCTTCAGAACCGTCATAATTTTACCAGTGAAAATTAGCGGTGGCACAACAAGCGCTGGCCTTGAAGAACGCCCGTAAATTCAAGAATGTTTTGCATAAGATCATCGATGATGAAGGGTACGTTTCGGATCAAATCTTCAGTGTTGACGAAACAGGACTGTGTTGGGAACGTATGTCTGAACAGTCGTACAACCACGGAGGCAAAAACAATGCCTGGGTTTAAGGCATACAAAGATCAACTGACTCTTCTGCTTGGGGGGAAATGTGGCTGGGTATAAACTTGAGCCACTCCTGATTTATCACTCCGCAGATCCAAGAGCATAAGCAAGAATCAGCAAACGTACACTTTCTGTGCATTACCGTCATAATAAGAAAGCATGGATGACTGCAATGCTGGTATTTTGAAGAGCCCCTGGTTTTGTCACGATCATTATTCCAGAAGTGAAAGATTATTGTAGGAAAACAAAATCCCCTTCAAAAATTCTGCTGATTCTAGACAATGCTCAGCCACCCTCAGAACATCGAATGTGTGAGAACATAAAAGTTGTGTTTCTGCCACCAAACACAACTTCTCTCCTTTAACCATGGATCAGAGGCGCTAATACCAGCTACGTTCAAGGCCTATTATCTTCGGAACACGTTTGCTCAGGCTGTTCAGGCTACGGATAATGAGAGAAAGATCTCCAGGACTTTCTGGAAGATTCAGTGTTCTAAACTCCATTATGAACATTGGAAGGCTTGAAGGAGGTAAAGAAAGAATGTATGAATGGGGTTTGGAAAAAATCTGCTACCAAGTGTATGTGAACTCATTCAAAGGTTTCAATAAAGATAAAGAAGTTGTGGAAATTAATAAAAAGATTGTGACACTTGGGAGAAGTTTAGATTTAGAAATTGATGAGGAAGACATCCAAGATCTTTTAGATGTGCAAGATGTAGAGCTTACAGCAGAAGATTTAATTGCGCTTGCAGAAGAGAGAAAAAGAGCAGACAAGGAAGAAGAAATTGAAGAAGAGCCAGAGCAAAAGTTTACAACAAAAGCACTAGCAGAGAGTTTTGCCTCATTTAATGGACTGAAACTTTTGAGTGAAATGGATGAGACATGGAATGGTCTGCTAAAGTTAAAAAGAGCACATCAAGACCTTTGTGCATGTTACCAAGTCATTTATGAAGAACGAAAAAAACGCACTATGCAACCGACAATGGAACACTTCTTTAAGAGAACAACTCCAGTGGCATCGCCTTCTGCCTCCCCTACCCCCACCCGCACCCCTACCCCGACATTTGAGCCTCGATCCCCTTCATCTCTTAATTTTGAAACACCTGAACTAACAGAATACTATCTGAAGAGGAGCGAGTTGATGATCCTGAAGCTTTATCATCCTCCTCCTCTTCCGATTACCCCGAATTATCCGTAGCCATGAACAACCTGACACCGTTCGTGAATTGCGTGTGCGACGACGGACCCAAATCTTGGTGAATACCTGCCCCTTACAGTACAGTCTGATTATTTTTCTTGTTATTCAATTTCTTTTTATACTGAATTATCATAAGTCAATCTGCATTGAATCTGCAGAACTAGCTGGTATGTAATAATTACTACTCTACCATATGCACCGAATATACTGTAGGCTAGCTACTGTTCGTATCGATTACCATACTATGCGCTATCCTAACTCTGGTTAGTTTTTATTCAATTCTCTTTATACTGAATTATCATAAGTCAATCTGCATTGAACCTGCAGAATTAGCTGACATTAATAATTACTATACTGTATATGTATAAGTATACTGTGTAGTGTAAACTGAAGCTTACCATATATGTATGCCACATGGTACTGATTACCCTAGTGTAGGCTAGGCTATATTCGACTTACGATTATTTCAACAAACGATGGGTTTTTTGGAACCTAACCCCATCGTAACTCGAGCACTACCTGTATAGAGGTCCCACTCACAACAGACAAATAGATTTCAACAACAAAATAAAGCTTCCATACGATGAAAACATCCAAAAGGCCACTGAACAACTCAGTTCTAATAATCCTTTCATTTTCCATTATCCCAAATCCATCGAGAGTTAAGCTCGTTAGCAGTATACTTAAATAACAAAAGGGAAGAAGCCGGTTACAAGATACCGTGCTTGGTGTCATGACTGACATCTATGTAGCGAGACAGGTAGATCGCTCGCAAGAATAACAGAGCACAAAAAGATCGATGCGTTATGCCTCGGAGAGTTAGGGAATTTCCTACATATCAGAAATACAGGGCATGTCATTAACTGGAGTGGGCGGAGTTGGTTTCCAAATCTTCCATTACAAAAGAAGATGTGCCAGGAATCTGCTATCATCAATCAAACCAACAATATGAACCTGTCAGGAGGACATTGGAAATCGGATGACATTGACACCTTAATCCTCAATCCCCTCCTGAAGAAGATGACCCAAGAAACGCGACCGCCAGATCCATCGTAAGCCGAAGAGGTAATGGGGCCAAAGCCACTAGGGAATTTGGTGTTCTCTCCACACTCCTTCTTAGAAATACCACCTCCATAACATCGGAGGCCTAAAAAGTACCTTCATGTTTTTGTATATACCATTGTAACTTTCACACAATATATTCTCAGTGAACGGGGCACAGAAACAAGTGCCGAAATATATGGTTTCCAGCGTTTAAATAGTGTTTTATGGGCCTTCTTACTTCATATTACACTGTAGTATTACAGGAAAGAACATTCTATATATATATATATATATATATATATATAATGGTGGAACTAGGCCTATATAGTAGCTCCGGCGCGGCTGGCGATATAACCCGACTTTTTCTACAGTTTTCGTTGCTAACTGAATTTACCTTTCATTTTCTGGCACTCCAGCCTAATTAACCTATGTTAACCACTGAAGTTCATCCAACAAGATAGAGACCCGATGGAGAAAGCTTGGGTTATGGGTTGGGTATACCCCCGGACAGGTGATCTACTCCCCTCAACCAACAAGCTGGGGACCCGATGGGAATGCAGGGGTCTGGGTGGGAGTATACTCCCCCGAAGTGTTAGATGGCTGTGCAATGGCCCCCCCGCTTGTTTCTGCCCTACAATTCAGGGGACCCCTAGGGAAAGCGGGGTTAGTGGGTGGGGTACACAGCTGGGGATGAGAAACCAGCCAAAACCTAGATTTTTTGGCACCCCAGACATGAGAAACTACGAAATAAGCAGAGAACAAACAAGAACATTAAAGGCAACCCCTCCCATTACTACTATCCTCCCGAACATTTATTGGGGAGCCATTGGTTCATCCCTCACTCCCTTACTGAGGAAACTCGGAGTTTGGGGACCAAACCCCCCCAAACACTTATGTAACCAATCACGTTGCACTGTTATCCCCCCAATGAGGAAAACCACCTAACATTGCTCAAGTTGCTAACCCCTCAGCAGAGGGCTGTCCTTTCGGGGTTCACATACGTTCTGCACATGACAGGGATGGGTACGTCTGTTCTGAACTGTTCATATTTCGTCCGGCAAGTGCAGTAACTTGTTAATCTGTTATCCCTACGCATGAATCTAACACACCCTGCATGCAATCCTCCCAAACTATAAGTTAACACAGCAAAGGAAAAAAAACACATACGCTTTTGAGTTTATTCCTGTATGTTTCAACTTTCTTGGATTGGCACTACCTGCAACTGTTGCAGCACAGGCACCCCCAGACCAGTACTGAGCGGTGCAGGAGATTATATCCCCGTGCCTACTGCTAAACTGCGAAATGCATTTAACCCGCCAACCCGGTACTAAACTTGGCGAAAGTGTATCTGTACTCGCATAAAAGAAAACTTTCCCTACACATTTTTCACACGACAGCATCGTTTCTCTGCTTCCTGATCATAACCGGTGTGATTCCATTTCCCCGACCCCATTTACTAAACACTGCGAAATGCATTTTAACCCGCCAGCCCAGTACTAAACATGGCGAAAGATGTATCTAATACCCAAAACAACTTCCCTACACGATTTTTGCACTGACAGCATCGTTTCTCTGTTTCCTTATCATAACCAAGCGGGATTCCATTTCCCGAACCACTACTAAACACTGCAAAATGCATTTAACCTGCCAGCCCAGTAGTAAACACGGAGAAATATCTGTACCCCAAAGGTACATTTTGCGCAACCACGTTTTCTCAAGCATTTATGGTTTCTTTGCTTTACTGTCAACCAGTGCGAAGGTTTTTCAACAACACCATTCCTGTTACCATCGCATAAGTTTCCCCTTCCCCCCCAAAGTTCCTCACACAAACCCTTCCCCCAACACCAAATTGCGCCAAAAACCCCCACTTCCCACCCCCTCTTGACCAACCACAGCCCTTATCTGCTACCCAAACCTACGCCTTAAAACAAACAGATTTTGCGTTTCTTGTTCAGTACAGTGTTTGAATCCCTTCCGTCAACGTCGCGTTCGTCTGAGCCCATAACTCTACATGCCCACCCAGTGACTTGTGCTAACTGCTATATCAGTTACTGCAACTTTTCTGCCTACTGCTTAGGTAACTACAAACGGTTAATCAAGCTTTGTCGGGAGGAAGTACAGTTTTGTAGGCTACCTGGCTGAAGCCTATTTTAAGATTCATTTCCTCGACCCCAACACCATATTCCACGCATTTTTAAAGGCAGCGGCTGATCTCTACCCTTCCGGTCCCAAAGGTAAGGCCAGTTTAATTCTGTTGGTGTTCATTTTTTTTTTATTTGCAAATTGTTTTTTCCTGCCAGGTTGCTCCTTCCAGCCAGCTCTAAGTGCCTTCCTGCTCTTGTTTTTACCTTGGAAACTGGTTTTTTCTCCACTTTTACAGCCTCCGGTAAAGTTGGTGAAGTTTGTATTTTGTCGGCCACACACTTTGTCCCCGTCCCCTTACCGCTCAGTGTTTCCTCTCTCCCCCCACCCCAAGTGTTACGCTTCTACCCGCACTGGTCCGACGAGTTTACCGCTTGCGCAATCTACCTCCCACCCCCTTCTTGCACCGCTCCCCACTTACCCCCGCTTTTGGGGCACGTGAGGAAATTTCCCCCTCCCTGCCTCGTTAACTGGCCCCCTTCAGCCGCTCCCTCCCTTTTGCGAATGGCTCCCTCTTGTTTTTCCCTCCAGCTAGCGTCCCCGTAATGTAAACATGCCTGCTCCACTTCTCTGTTTTCCCCCACCCAGAACCCTGGATTCCCAGAGTCCCCCTTTACTGTTAGATAGAGTTAGGGGACAAATGACACCATAACAAACAAACTCACCTCCGTTATCAGAAGCCATAAGTGGAGAAAAACCAGTTTCCAAGGTACAAAACAGGTGAGGAGCTACTATATAGAATTACTATTCTTATGAACACCATAATATTCTTTGGAAACTTGAATTTCAAGTCAATGGCCCCGGTGGGCTTGTTCCACATGAATAAAATAAATCACTCTCAATAATAATAATAATAATAATAATAATAATAATAATAATAATAATAAGGTAATTCTAAACCGGCTGTCCATAGTGAGCTGGCCTATGGCAGTGACGTTTTCCTATGGTATTTGACATGCTGAACAAAATTTAAATAACATTTGGTGGTCGGCTGTAACTATAAATGTGGTTGACGTTGAAAACTACCAAATCTGTAGTGTGGATTACGCATACAACCAAGGAGATAAGTACAGCTTAGCAGCAGCCTGCAAGCAAAATGTTACCCTTTAAATTCATGTAAAGCAAGCAAAACAACACAGAAAAACGTCAATTGCCATGACTCCAGCTCAATTGGACACTATTTGTTGCCTGCGACCGGGGTGAAGAAACTTAACAGGCAAACAATGCCCCCATCTTGGGTTACGTAACCACTAGGGAGCCATATGTTCAGCGGGAGGCAGGGAGATGGAAGATTCTGGTACTGCACAAGAAAGTACAAGTTGGTAAAGTGGCGTGGGACTTACGTGGGAATGTGGCGGTAAATAACAGTTGCAAAAAAATAACACTTCCATATAAAACACTCTGGTAACCCTATATATTAGCTCGCCTGTTTTTACCTTTTCAACTGGTTTTTTCTACACTTTTAGGGATTCTGATACTGGCGGACACATCTGTTTGTTGTCGGCCGATGGAATGTCCCTTCGCTGTGTTTAGTACTGGCGGGGTTGTTGGGTACCCATCTGTTAACAAGTCATTGCATTTGCGGACGGGATATGAACCATTACGAAACAGACGTAGCCATGCTCTGTCTTGTGAGATCGCGTATGGAAACCCCTTGTTAGATGGACTTCACAGGTTAATTACACTCAAGTGCCAAAAATTAAAGGTAAATTCATAATTAGCAACCTAAAAACTGTAGAAAAAGTTAAGTTAGAAGGCAGTTGCAACCGCGGAGCTACCATATAGTTCTTCCGCTCTCTGCCAGGGGCACTGGGTGAACTGAAAGCTCCCCTGTAAATCGGCCTTTATCGTGAAAAGTGTCTTTGGAACAGCTCCCACTGTCCATTTATTCGGCCTTTTTTACGCTTGTTTTTGTGTTCCAAATGGCATATGTAACAGGAAACACAACAGTAAGGTGCCCAAACCTTTTCCCAAGTTATTTACACCACCCAGAACCCCAGATTTCCAACGGGTCCCCCTTACCGTTAGCTATTCTCGAAAGTGTTTCCACCCACCCAAAACCCAGATTCCCAACAGGCTACATTTCTAAGGTAAATTACAGCTCAATTAATTCTGGCCGCCAAAATATTACCTTGAATTCTTGTTCAGCAGGTAAAGTTCTATAGAAAAACGTCAACTGCCATAGGCTAGCTCACTGCGGACAGCCGGCTTAGATCTACCAATAATATATAATAATAATAATATTCAATGCCATTCAAAATGGACTAAAAAAAATATGAATATGACAAATTTTTACCTAACCTGGACGAACAGCCTAACCTGTATAGACAGTCTAGCCTGGAAAAATAGCCATGGAGAGGGGTTCAATAATGCGTTCTTGAAGTCCATTTGCGCATGTTTGGAAGCGAAGAAAGTTATTATAGTCCATCTGTGCACGTTTGGAAATGAATAAAGTTATTAGGCTAACCTTGGGATGAAAGGCCAAAGGATAAATACCGGCATGAAGCTGCGCAGGGAGGGTACCAATGGCCGCCTTCACTAAAATTCCACTTAAGTTACAAATAACACTTTTTTTTAACACTTACGTTTACTTAACGTCTACGTCTAAGTAATCGCGTACACGCGAGCCATAGCAAGCAAAAACAATACTTACTTAGGCAGTAATCGACCGAGAACCGGTTGTGTGTTACGTTCGCGGTTCTCAAGGAGGAGGATCATCACCTCAGTCACGTGACCTGGGTTCCACTGATGTTCTCGCTTTGGGCGGATGCTATTTCGGGCCATTTTTTGCTCATTTCGGGACTTTTAAAAAATATTTTAGACTTATTTAATAGTATAAAAATTTTTATGACCAAAATTCATCACATTTCTCTTAATTTTAATGTTACGGTGTTGACTGAACGAGTGGAACAGTGGAATGGTAGAAAGTGGAGTTAACAGAAAACCAAAAACATTGACGGCTCTGATAACATTTCGAGTTTGAATTAAAATAGTTATATGTATTTGAACCGATTTGAAAAAAACTTCATTTAAGAGTATTTATTTATTTTTTCCACTTTTAAATTTTAATGAAATACTTCTAACAAAAGTAGGAAGGATTGCTAAAGTGATAATTAAAAAAAGAGAGTCAGACGAATTTTGAATATAAAATTTTATAGTCAGCTCCTGTTCATATTGTCTTGTTAACAATAAATGCTATATCTATTTTATAACTCAGTATTTCACGCTTATAAAGACAATTATAGAACGCAGACAGAATGTTTAAAAGTGCTTCTGATCAAATCTACAAACGAAGAAACACTGCAGCTTGAACGAAAAGAGACAAATTATGAGTAAAATAACGGCATGATTGAACGAGTTAAAACAACAAGAGATGGACACTTATTTGTAAGATTTAGACAGGAAAACTTAAAGAAGGCAAATGGAGATTCAGAATATCAACAATATATCAGTAAATGAGAAGGGTAAACTTAAACCAAAATAAAAGTGGTTTATATCCGAATGATGAAGATGACATTGTCGATAACATTGTAAGAAAATCCATGGATAGGTAGCCTCATTTCTGAAAATGACGACCTAGAAAATTGTAAAGGAAATGATAGCCAAAGATAATGAAACTTAAACACTGTATCATCAAATGCGCACCACAAGTACGAAAGGCTATATATGATAGAGGTGACAAATTGTGTACACTGCATAGCCGTTGCAAAGTATACGACTGTTACATAGCGTACCCATCAGTGCTATAAATGTCAGGAATTTGGTCACAGCGCAGCAAATTGTAGAAATGACCAAGCTTGCCCAAGATGTAGTGAAAATCACAAATCAAATGAATGTGCTAGCAACATCTTCAAGTGTAAAAACTGTGTAAAGAAAGGTCATGGTGAAACTAAGCATAAAACATATGATGGCAATAAGTGCACTGTATATGAAGAATGTATAAAGGGTGAAAAATAATACGGATCATGGCCTTGACTAATAATCTTCTATGTGGTGAAACTTTAAAATTTTAGGGCCACATTCGGTACGATTTCATTCAACCTTAAGCCCTCCTGCACTAACTTTGAATGAGACCAAGTTACAGTGCTGAGGAGTTTACTAACTTACTTAAATATACCATGAAGTCAAGAAACATTGCATTTTTATCCAACAAAAGTGCAGTTGAAACAATCAACTATATTTCCCTGCACCAATTCTTTTTGGGTGATGCCACACGGGTTCACAAATACGCATTTAAAAGTTTAACACATAATTAATATTTAAAGAACACAACAATCATCAAAGTTACATTAAGAAGCAAGAAAAACATTAACACATTACTGCAAAATTAACAAAACGTTACGTTACTTCGATAGAGGAAAACATAAATGGCCAAAAAAAGGGATTTCAGAATATTCTTATGAAAAAGTTACTGCATGGCGACGACAATTCACGAGGTGATGGGGCTGGATTCTACAAGAACTTCTTTTACTTGCCTTCCTGGAGTTAGCTGCTAAATGAATGACTTATTACACAGAGAAAACTCCGGAAAGTATATTGCATAACACAGTTGTCCCACATCTACAAAATTACAGGGTTACGTAACAAAACATCAATTTAAAAACAAACATTAGAATGGCACAATCATGTGTATACAAAAAAGGGGTTTCTTCCAGAAGGCAAGCTTATATCACTGACATGTGCCCTTACAATAAGAAAATAACATATATATTCTCCACAGGAAGAAGTTTGACAACACTGTAATGATACGCCATCTAATTTTATATAGATGGACAAAAAATTTATAAAAGGTGGTTTATTACTTTGATATAAATGTACTAATTTATACCAACTCATTGCTATAGTTAATATAATAAAAACTTCTTCTGTGGAGCAAAAATAATCATATCAACGTATTTTCATAGAAACTGGGAAATACATCAAAATAAGTATTAAAAAAACTAGGAAATTTTATTCAAGGGGAATAAATGGCAATTTTTGACATTCTATGCAATTTAATAAGAAAAAGGCAAATAAAAAAAAAACTAAAGACCCTCCTATCCTGCAGGAGGTACGATACTGACGAGAAAACACTGAAAGACAATTACAAAATATAAGAAGCACCATATTTTGAAAACGTACAAGGGCCCGCCAGAGGGGGAATTATCCCTGTGGAGGGCTCCACATAAAACCAAACAGTGAAACAAAGTGAAGCACACAGATTTGGGAAATTCCGTCACGATACGTGGATTAGCAAATGAAGTCAATAATGCACGTGGACATGAATTAATTTAACGATGAATTAAAAGAAATGGTCTCCATAAACGATAAGGATGTAATTATCATAACAGACAAATATTCAACAATAATAGCCTACTAGGCTATTAAAGAGTGCCACGAAGTAAAGAGGGATTTGTCTTAGAAAACTCCTATTTTCCACGACACGGAAGATTCAACTCCAGCGCCTCAGACATAGGCCTATATTTCAGCTGACCCTCGATCGAAAAAGCCTATGAACACCAGGGTGTAATGCCCCCATTACTATAAGCACACACACAAGTCTCACGTAGTTTAATATACCGTCTATAATAAATCTGAGTTACAGAATATTCGCTCTGGATACGAGGCCATTTTGCAAAGTGAATATAGTCTTGACTAACCGCCAAACTTTCACGTAACCTCAGATCAAAAAGAATACTTTTATTCACCCACTTTCTCAGGCAGCAGCTACCCACCCTGCAGGCCTGTGTCGATTACAAGGAAGTGAAATGATGTAAAACACTGTAATATGCTTTTATGTAAGTCACATGAGAGAGTATTTGAACACTGCGCACTAGACTATACAACAAAATACCGCCAGAAGTGAAGAAGAAGGCAAATTTAGAAAGGCATTAAAGACTCTCCTATTCTGCAGGAGCTACGATACTGATGAAAAACACTGAAAGACAATTATACGATATAAGAAGCACTTTAATTTGAAAACCGTACAAAGGGACCAGTACCACAAGAGGGCTCTACAGAAAACCAAACAAAGTGAAATGTACGATCAACATAGCAGAAGACATTCCTTTCGATCCACCCTCATCGTCTATAGCCTTTTTCCTTAATTAATAAACGTCCGTAAAGCAACATTCAGATCACCATATATATATATATATATATATATATACTATATATATATATATAATATATATATATATATATATATATACATATACATAACCCTATACTTGTAATCCATACCACAGACAACAAGCGAATTATGGATATATAATATTTGTCACAGTACCCTTCGGAATTTTCACGTTACTGCAACATGGATATATTCAACTTGCGAGGGCATTCAAGACTTCTCATTTCAACCATTTGAACGCGAAACGAAATCAGGGTGTAAAACCAAGTAGCTTTCGCTACCCAAAAACTGCTTACAATTTTAAATAACACCAAATAACTGAGATTTTTTTTTTTGAGCTTTTGAAATTGCAGCCATTGGGCTAACGCTGGTACGCCACCTCGTCTCGAGTTCCGGGTCGTTCGGCCGTAAGCACGTTTACGTGCAAAATGGGCGCCGTGTTTAGTACCAGCCCCTTGGCGATGTACGTAAAATATAGAATAAAATGACGGTAAATACCATAAACATAACGTATACACAGCCCAGTCCATGTATACAAACCCTATCTGCACGTATACACACACCGGGCGTGCCAAATCATTTTCCACGAGAGAGAGAGAGAGAGAGAGTACACAGCCAAATAAAAAAAAAATAAAGCGAATGACTGCGTGTGTGTATATGCAATTGTGTGTATGTATAATTGTGTGGAAGCAACCATCAATAAATGTTGACATTGCACGCGCGCACACAGTCATACATACACACAATTACATATATACACACACACACGTAGTCATTCTTTATTGTTTTATTTTATTTATTTATTTTCTTATCGAATTGGCCCAAAGACTCGTCCTTAATATGAGCCAGTCCGACAGTTGTAAACAACAGCTCACCAGTTAGATTTAGCACCAGAGATTCGTCTGTATGCTCTCTCTCTCTCTCTCTCTCTCTCTCTCGAAGACTGATTTGCGCCCTGAAAGGTGTGTATACGATGCAGATGGATTTGTATCATACTGGGGTGTGTATACGTGCGCCCAATGTGTATTTCATTCTTATGTTGTCCGTCCATATATATACATTGCTCTGAATATTGCTAAGTGATACGTTAACAACAGGAGGACATTCGTAGAGAGAGAGAGAGAGAGAGAGAGAGAGAGAGAATCTGATGGAATAGTTTCACCCCATGGTACGGATTTCCTCATCGAGGCCCTCTCGGGTTTAACTATATCCAATACATTTTGATGGAGTCCAGATAGTTAATAGGTGACCAGAGAGAGAGAGAGAGAGAGAGAGAGAGAGAGAATCTGATGGAATAGTTTCACCCCATGGTACGGATTTCCTCATCGAGGCCCTCTCGGGTTTAACTATATCCAATACATTTTGATGGAGTCCAGATAGTTAACAGATGACCAGAGAGAGAGAGAGAGAGAGAGAGAGAGAGAGAGAGAGAGAGAGAGAGAGAGAATCTGATGGGATAGTTTCACCCCATGGTACGGATTTCCTCATTGAGGCCCTCTCGGGTTTAACTATATCCAATACATTTTGATGGAGTCCAGATAGTTAACAGATGACCAGAGAGAGAGAGAGAGAGAGAGAGAGAGAGAGAGGAATCTGATGGGATAGTTTCACCCCCATGGTACGGATTTCCTCATCCGAGGCCCTCTCCGGGTTTAACTATATCCAATACATTTTGATGGAGAAATTTAAGATGTGCACATCCAGAATTAATACTTTCCAACAAAAGAAGTGACCCAGAAATAAATAAAGGTGATCCCCAATGTTCTGAATATGACGAGGAACAAGACATGTATGATGATAATTATGCAAAGATAAATACAGAACATTATAGCAATGTAGTAATCCAGTTGTGATAATGAAGGGAGTCAGTAAATGAAATTACTGTTGTTAAACAAAATAAATAGTAGATATAAATATATAATAGCAGTAACTGAAGAAACTAGTATATGAATGCAGAACATTGTTACTTTGCAGAGACAAAGGATGAGGAAGTATGTTGTGTAAGCACTGCCGATGATAATAAAGTACAGCTATACTACTAAACAGACGATAATTTTTGCATCAAAGTGTTTAACAAAAATACATCTAAGGGCAAAAGAAGAGATAGGAGTTAAAGACGTTCTTTTACTAAATGAAGAGTTACCAGAATTTGTCAGAATGGATAATTCTTTAGTCCACATGAAGGGTGATACTTGTGAAGTTTATGTCCAGAACTACTCAGATAACAAACTAACACTTTATGCAGGCATTGTCTTTTTGTAAGGAATACTATTAACAATCCATTTACTAACATTAGAAGAAGAAGCATTTTCTCTGTAACTGGTCAAACATCTGAATTAAGCAAAGAAGTGAATAAAACAGATTTTCAGAAAACAAGGTAGATTAATTCAAGTATTAGAAAAATACAGAGATGTAATAGCAATAGAAGGAGATAAATTAGGTAGAACAAATGTCCTAAGACATAAAATTGTATTAGATGATGGAACAAAACCATTCTTTATTCCTAATTACAGATTACCAATAAGAAAGATGGGGTAGTCATTCCTTCTAAATCTCCATATAATTCTCCATTACTACTTGTTCCAAAGAAAGATGGAAATTGGAGACTTGTGATAGATTATAGAAAGTTAAATTCTAACACCATCCCGATTGAATGCCAATGCCAGTGATTCAGTGGGAGGTGCAAGAGTATTTTCATCTTTAGATTTACTTAGTGGATACTGGCAAGTACCTTTAGACGAAGTCAAACATTCACAGCCTTCAGCACACACAAGGAACACTGCAATTTGAAGTCATGCCATTTGGACTCACTTCGGCTCCTTTAACGTTTGTTAGATTAATGCTTCAAATATTGGGGGATATAGAAAATGTCGCAGTTTACTTAGATGATGTTATCATTTTTAGCAAAGATTTAGAAAGTCACCTCAAAACATTAGAAATAGTTATGGAAAGATTAAGAAGAGCAGGATTAAAAATCAAATTAAAGAAATGTCAATTCTTAATGAAATCTTTGGAATACTTAGGACATGTAATTAGTGAAGATGGTCTGCGAATGCAAGCAGGCAAGATAAAAGCTTAATAGTTGAATGTCCAGCTCCTACCAATTTTGTATTGAGAAGATTCTGGAATGGTAGGCTACTATAGACCTTTCATTAAGGCTTTACTACAATAGCCAAACCATTAACAGAATTAACAAAGAAAGATGTCAAATATGAATGGAATAAAGAACAGTGACAGCTTTCCAGCACTGAAAAGTAAAATGACCAAGAAATCCGTACTAGTCTGGAATTTCTCCAAAGACTTTACCAGCCTGTGATGCCTCAAGTACCAGACTAGGACTGTATTATTACAAAGGACAAAGCAAGAATGAGAGCAGTATATTATACCAGTAGTTTTTTGAATGCTGAGAGAAGTATAGCACAATAGAAGAGAATGTTTAGCGTTATACTGGGGCCCTAAAAATTTAGACACATAATTTAGGACATAAAGTCAATGTACTTACTGATCACAAACCAATTTGTGATTTGTTTAGAAAGAGAGAACTTTTATAACATGAAGTTCAATAGATGGTTCATTAGTGTGCTAGGTACCAGAATTCCAGATATCTCCCAGGAAAATTTAATACACTAGCAGATGCATTATCCAGAGCCCAAGAAGACACAGAGAAATGTATTACCACTAATACTTTTGTTTTGGCGCTGTCAGGTGGTAGATTTAGATTTGGAAAGAGTACAAATACAACAGGAATGAATTACAGAAATCAGGCATATAATGGGACAACTAATGACAGATGAATCTTTAAAACCTGATTTTGTTTTAATCAATGGATTACTGTATAAAAGACCAACAGAGAAGAATGGTTATTCTCGACTATACATCCCAAAAACACTAATCAGAGAAGTTTTAGAACTAACACACTCATACAAGTTAGCAGGACATCCTGGAATCAAAAAGACAACTAGAATCCTAACCAGAAACTATTTTTGGCCCCATTGTAGTGAGGATGCCAAGAACTTTGTACAAAATTGTGTAGTTTGTAATCGAAATAAAGGTAACGTAAATCCAAAAGCTCCACTTGAAAAATACCCATCAGGTTAAGATCCATTTCAGGTCGTATCTATGGACACCAGGTCCATTTCCTACAACTGTTAGGGGAATAAACAAATATTAGTCTTTTTAGACTATCTAACAAGATAATATTAGAGATTGTACCAGTAAGAAATAGAGATGCAATTACAGTAGCAGGCTGCAAATCTAGAATTATTACGAGACATTCATGTCCACAAGTTCTTCTTTCTGATAACGCAGCAGTATTTACTAGTGAACTTTTAAGAAAATTATGTGAATTTTATGAGATAAATAAATGTCAAATCACCATATGTAAACCAAGTTCAAATGGAACAGTAGAAAGAACGAATCGTAAGATAAAGGATATCCTGAAAACTCTAGTTAAACCTAATTCAGAAGACTGGGATTTAGCTTTGGAAGACGTACACTTTACTATAAACAATACTGTAAATGAGACGGTAGAATGCCCTACTTGTTATACGGATACGAGAAGCATTACCAAATACGTTACTAAATGATGCCACACCACCCCGACATATAACCGATGACTATATTGCCTGGAAAACTAGACGTACGTATGAAACGATCAAACAGACGAGGACTAGACTTCAGGAGCTCAGAGTGTCCAAGCAAAGTACTATGACAAAAATACAGCTAAACCAAAAATTGTAGTAGGTGCTCCTTATAGAGTCCAGAGGTCCACGTCAAGCCCCTCTTATCCTTTCACCACCTAACCACACCTATGGACCCTGAACCACGCCTAAATTTAACAGCCTTGGAATCTTGGAATCAAATTTTGGAAAGTCAGATATGAATGATATAAAATGGTCATTCAACCTTGAGAGACTTCACAATCTACCAGTATTTTTCGAAAGTTTGCAAAATTCTCTGAAGTTCTCTTACCACAGCACCTCTTTCCAGGAGATTTCCAGTGTTGTTTCAAACCTCGAACGCCGCCTGCATGCAGATCAAGAACATCCTTTAAGAAAGTAAGAGAAACTAAGCCAGAATGACCTTGTTCTTACCAAGAGTTTTCTTCTTCATTTCTTCAACACCTGAATTTATACACACCCAACCGTGCAGCTTCTTCATGCTTACACGTTCACTGTGGCAGTGCTGCTCATTTTCCGTCGCAAAAATTCCGCCGTTTTCTTCCTAAAGTACTCAGGACTAAATACCGTAGTATATTTGGAGTAACGATAAAGTCAAGGTTTTTGGTATTTTTTTATTTATTTTTTAGACTAACTAATCTTAGTAGATTAGTGCGAATCAGAATCCTTAATTGTATTGGTTTCTTTGTTGTTCAGTAATTTGATCATATTCAGAGGAAATAACAAACAAGTAACGGTATAATTATGGCTTAAGTTTCATCGCCATCAGAAGAATTTTACATTAGTACATATTCTTGGGAATCATTTCACAGCGGGATAAATTATCTTGTCATTTAATGTATGACTGATATTGGTTCTATTTTATATATATATATATATATATATATATATATATATATATATATATATATATATATATATATATATATATATATATATATATATATATATATATATATATACTATATTTTATATATATGTTTATATATATATATATATATAATGGTTACTATGGGCCAGGAATATCAACACTTACTATTACTTTAGCCTTGTTATCTAAACTAAAAATAAATCTAATCATTAGGTGGTTAATTAGGTGGTAAATCATAAAACACAAGAAAAGGGGGTCCATTTAATCATGTGAAAAAGCTTTTCATATGAGCTCTGGCTCTACTCACAAGGAATGTTTATGTAAACACGTTAGAGTTAAATTAAAATTACGTATATTTACACAAAAGAATATCAGAAGATGAAAGAATGTTGCATTCAGGCTTGCGGGGGCCCCAGGGGAAATTTCTACTTGATGAACTCGAACTTGGAATCCGTTAGTGGGGTTTTTACGCAAGACACAATCCAAGGATATTCTACTGCAAATTGGTCCCTCTGAAATGAGAGGTTCAGGTACAGTATTACAAGCCAGTAAATGGAGATAGGAAAATACTCAGGAATTCGAGGCCGCACTGAGGGTTCCACAAGGCCTCGAATGAGCAATGATAGGCAATCACTTAAAACACAGACATTTGAATAACACTGGTACTATCACGAGGCAAAGGAAAATTGGAATTTACTGGCCCTTAAAAGAAACACTTGAAGGGCAATTCGTGACTGATAGGGACTCTTTAACAAGCACTTTACCATGTAGAGGAAGGGGTCTCCAGTGAAGAATGGCGAAGAGTGGGTCCGTGTTTCACTAGACAAAATATGACTGGGGCGTGTGTTCCTGTGATGAAGATGGGGCGTCAATCACTCCTCCAGCATAGCGGTCCCACACGCGTCTTATGGCAATCTGCCTCACGACTTCATGACGTCCCTCGAGTGTCTGACTTGTGTCTCCTTCGTCTGTCCCTATTTAAGGCATTGACAATGCAGTAGTCATCTTTCATGAGTCAACTCGTCCAGGTGTGCCGAACATCTGGCCGCTTCTCGAGGGTGCCTGCCAAGAATCCCACACAGATCACTTTGCCCCAAAAGAGAAAGTTGTAAAGTAGCTTAAGGATGCTAAGCTTCTTTAGGGAGGGGCCTTAATCCCTCTTTTCTCTACCTTCGACCCGCGTTAAGCAAATGCCAGGTCAAGGATAAAACAATAAAACAGAGTGTTTTTATAGTGGCTTCTTGTGAGATATAATAATATATATCATATAAAAGTGAATATTTGTATGTTTGTATATTTGTAGCTTTGTGCGCTATAGAAATCCGAACCGCTTGACCGATCTAGACAAAATTTGGCATGTGGCCATCATTTGACCCAACTTAGAAAACAGGATAGGTTTCAAACCCGTATCCCTTCCCCTTCCCCCTTCCCTTATAACTTATGTGGTAAATAAACTGTAACAGTTTATCACACCTCATTTCATGTACTCGATGCCATAGAAATATATTATTGAAAATGCTTTACTTTCCTGTGATTAATAATTCTGTATCAAGGTTTGTGTTTTGGGTTTGTGGGAGGTGTGTTTAGGTTTAGTGGAGGTGTGTGTTTATGTTTAGTGGGGGTGTTTCAGTTAAGTGGGGGTGTTTAGGTTTAGTGGAGGTGTATGTTTAGGTTTAGTGGCGGTGTTTCAGTTAAGGGGGAGTGTGTGTTAAGTGTTAGGTTTAGTGGAGGTGTGTGTTTAGGGGGTGTTTTTATTTAGTTTCGGGGTGTTTCAGTTAAGTGGGGTGTGTTTAGGTTTATGTAGGGGTAAATGGAACAGTCACCACAGTAATGTCTGGATAAAAGGGACAGTCAGCACAGTAATACCTGGACAGTCACCACAGTCATACCTGGAAAAAAGGGACAGTCAGCACAGTAATACCTGGATAAAAGGGACAGTCACTACAGTAATACCTGGATAAAAGGGACACTCACTACAGTAATACCTGTATAAATGGGACACTCACTACAGTTATACCTGGATAAATGGGACAGTCAGTACAGTAATACATGGATAAATGAGACTGTCACTAGAGTAATATCTGGATAAAAGGGACAGACAGCACAAGGAGGTGCAGAAAAATATTTTGGAGTCCTTCAGATTTTTCCCAGGCAGCACTGGGTTGGTTAACTAGTATATATATATATATATATATATATATATATATATATATATATATATATATATATATATATATATATATATATATATATATATATATATATATATACATCAAATATAAAGGAGCCCATAGAAATGCCAAAATGTGGAAAATAAAGGCTATATTTCAGAGACCGAACTGTCTCTCTCCTCAGGCAAATAGTGAATGAGAAAAAGTTACAGAAAAGCGGTATTTTTCATGCCAGAAGGTCCATAGGTCAGCCGTTAAGTTACTCCAGTTGACAATTTCTCTTTTATTCTTGATTGCTGGTTGGAGGAAGATTTGATCTATAATATCTGAATCCACATATACCTCTTGATAGATTCATGGTGTTTCTTTGTTTAATCAAAGCTGATTCCATCATCTGATTTTGAATTATATATATATATATATATATATATATATATATATATATATATATATATATATATATATATATATATATATATATATATATATATATATACATAAATATAAATATATAAAATGCAAAATATGTGAAAATAAAGTGAATACTTCAGATAAACCAATGTGACAACTTATTCAAACAGTGAATGAGAAAAAAAACAGAAAAATGGTGAAAGTGGTCCATCAGGTTTTACTCCTGAGTTGATATCAATTTCTCTTTTTTTCAAGAGGCTTGTTGGAAAGATGACTGAGTCATCACCTGAGAAATTCTGTTCCTTAACTTTGTTTCAAAAAAATTCAAGCAACGGCTTTTTGTATTTAACTGGAGGCAGAACCTGCATATTTACATATATTTCCCTACTGTTTATTTAAGCAATAACCATGAGATATAAAATATGTTTAACTATTTTTTTGGTTAATTAGGTGTTAGGTTACCTATGACCCTTTAACAGACAATAGTTTTTGAAAGCAAAATATACTAAACCAACGCTCCTGAAACTTCTCCCGGGGACGAGATGCCATAGTCTGCTGAATGGTCATTAGTAATATCATCATCATTTGCCTTTAAGATATTGGTAAGGATTGGAACAAAAACTGTTTATTTTAAATGTTAGCAATTAATTTTGCCGAGAATCGTCACAGGACATTCTCGGGTTATTTTGCCCAACCCTTCTTTTGACATGCACAACAGCTATAGTAAGTCCACACGTTTATCATGTATATGAAGGACAGTATTAATGACAGTAGTATTTAGTAGTACCAGTAATGGTAGTAATGGTGCAAGTGATATTGAAGCAGCAGTGATGATAATACTAATGACAGTTGCAGTGACAGTAACGTTAGTGATACTAACAGTCATAATAGTGCTAATGACAGCAGCAGTTATATATTTTTCTATTTGTATAAGTTTTGGTAATGCTAGTAGTAGTAGTTAGTGATACTGATGACGGTAGTAGTTAATAGTACTGATGGCAGTTTTAATGGTATTAGCTTATGTTTCACTAGTAGCGATGGTAGTGCTGATGATAGTGTACGTATATAACAATTGCCATTACTAGTACTACTATCATTATTACCACTTACTACTTAGATTTAGCCAGCCTTGTGCTGGCACGGGCTCTTGCTCTACAGCAGCCCGCACATTACCACTTGATAAGAAGAATGTTGAATCCAATTTTAAACTAGACAAACTAAGGTGTACATCCAAGAGATCAGGCAAAACAGTCGAAGTATATAATTATGTCCATTTCTGGTTTACAGCTAAATGATAAACTGCTGTAAAATTTACATATGTTTATATACCCTATCCAGTCTCTATAAAAACAAGCACAGTTCCTGAAAGTATCATTTTGAAAGTTTTTACCAAAGCAAAAAATCTTTCCAGCAGAAATTTGTAAGCAACAGCTTTTAATATCATTGATAATTCACAAGAATTTATCAGAAAACTCATGCAAACACATGTTTGAGGAACAGTATATATGCATTTAATTTAATATATATATATATATATATATATATATATATATATATATATATATATATATATATATATATATATATTAAGATTTCAAATATATTGTTTATGTATATATAAATATACATATATATATATATAAATATATATTTGATTGTAACGATTGTTATTATTTAAACGGTGGTTGATTAGCATATAAATACAAATATATATATTCTAAACCTTTACCAAAATTATATTACAAAAGTTAAAATAGCTATAAACCTAAAGCGAGTACCTGATAATTAATATAGTTTGTAATATATTCTGGAACATAAGCATCAACAGATCACAGTTAAAATTTGAATTTAATAAAGTCTTGGATGCTATTATGAAGAAGGTTTAAAAACGTATCAATGGTGGCAGATTCTGCTTTAGTGAATGGACCCAAGTTTCAGAAATACCGTCGGTCCAGTCATGAGTTATTATAAGCCACCAAGAATTTCAGGGCGCTCTCAAATGACAAGCTATTTTAAGCAGCAGAGGTCATTGTATGGCCTCCCCCCCGCCCTTGTTCCAACAAGCCATAAACCTCCCTTTGCTCATCAATTTATCCACATCACGCTAATTTTACATGAGCCAAGTTTATCATATATATATGTATATAAATTGTAACTTTAATCCCTTTCATCGATAAGATAATATAATATATATATATATATCATATATAATGAAAATTTTTTGAATACTGCGATAAACCAATTTGATGAACTTATTCATGGCCCTCACATCTAAATCGTGAAACTTGACTCCCGTTAGGTTTTCCTGAGTCATTCAGTTTGCAATTTTTCAAGAGGCTAATGACTGAGTCATCACCTGAAAATGCTGTTCCTTAACTTCCTTTTCAAAAAAACAAGCAACGGATATTCCATTTTAACTGGAGGCAGAACATGCAATTTACCGGCTTTCCAGCACTGTTTATTTAAGCAATAACCATGAGATATTATGTTTAACTATTTTTGGTTAATCTATTAGGTGTTAGGTTACCTATGACCTTTTAACAGACAATAGGAAAGCAAAATATACTAACCAACGCTCCTGAAACTTCTCCTGGGGACGAGATGCCATAGTCTGCTGAATGGTCATTAGTAATATCATCATCATTTGCCTTTAAGATATTGGTAAATTGGAACAAAAACTGTTTATTTTAAATGTTAGCAATTAATTTTGCCGAGAATCGTCTGGGACATTCTCGGGTTATTTTGCCCAACCCTTCTTTTGACATGCACAACAGCTATAGTAAATCCACACGTTTATCATGTATTTGAAGGACAGTATTAATGACAGTAGTATTTAGTAGTACCAGTAATGGTAGTAATGGTGCAAGTGATATTGAAAAGCAGTGATGATAATAATAATGACAGTTGCAGTGACAGTAGCTGTTAGTGATACTAACAGTCATAAGAGTGCTAATGACAGCAGCAGTTATATATTTTCCTATTTATATAAGTTTTGGTAATGCTAGTAGTAGTAGTTAGTGATACTGATGACGGTAGTAGTTAATAAAATGATGGCAGTTTTAATGGTATTAGCTTATGTTTCACTAGTAGCGATGGTAGTGCTGATGATATGTACGTATATAACAATTTGCCATTACTAGTACTGCTATCATTATTACCACTTAATTTTAGATTTAGCCAGCCTTGTGCTGGCACGGACTCTTGCTCTACAGCAGCCTAAACATTACCCTTGATAAGAAGAATGTTGAATCCAGTGAGACAAACTAAGGTGTACATCCAAGAGATCAGGCAAAACAGTCGAAGTATATAATTATGTCCATTTCTGGTTTACAGCTAAATGATAAACTGCTGTCAAAATTTACATATGTTTATGTAAGGCTATCCAGTCTCTATAAAAACAAGCACAGTTCCCTGAACCCAGTATCATTTTGAAAGTTTTTACCAAACGCAAAAAATCTTTCCAGCAAAATTTGAAGCAAGATTTTTAATATAATTGATAATTCACAAAATTTATCAGAAAACTCATGCAAACACATGTTTGAGGAACAGTATATATGCATATTTAAAATAATAAATAAATATATATATATATATATATATATATATATATATATATATATATATATATTATATATAACTATATATATATAATATGTTGGAATATAAAAACAATGAATCATCATAAATATGATTCACAGTTTGATGTGGAACATAAATTTATAATAATGCAAGCAATGGGTGAGTGAATACTTCAATTTTGAGTAGACATTTGGTTAAAACACATGGAAAATTGAAATATCAACTTTTGAAGTTTTTTGTTTGTATTGAAAATATATTATTTCAATTGGACTTCAGAAGAAAATTAAAATTGTAAGTTTTTAAATATACTACAAAGCTAACATTATTTAATGATCATTAGTCATAATATTTTATCAGGCTATATATATAACTTGGTCACTAATTTCAACTGGTGGATAAATTATTTTTGATTATTTTAAAAAATTGTTATTTCATCAATAATCAGCAATGGGCATTTGGAAATAAAATCTGACTTGAGGCAAAGAGCTTTGAATGTTGATTTTTATGCTTTCTAAAATTTTGCAATACCTTTTAAATAAACATAAATGATTTCCTCAGTTATCATATCAAATGCAAAACTCTTTAATTCCCCTTTGACATATATTAGACTATACAAAGTTTCTGTGATAGAGCACTGTGGATAAAAACTTGATAATTGGGACACTTTATTTTTAAAGGTCATGTAATGGCAAATATGGATTTCCCCTCGTGGTGAACAAAATATTTCAGAATGCATCTCATTTGAGGAAATCAGTTTTACAAAATGATTTTTACCTCTAAATCTCTTCAAAAAATTTATCAGTTGAAATTTGAATAAATTTTTTGATGGAAATTAAAAGATGTTTTTTAAGCTTTTGTTTATTAAATGAAAGGTTTCTGGACCATTATGTATATGGATTGGGACAAAATGGTGCAAATGACCATGAATTATTCAAAGTAATTTTCAAGGTAAAATTTTTTTCATAAGATTTCCATTTGAATCATTGTGTTATACAATTTAAGTATAAAATTTGATGATGATTTCTCTGTCAATGTGACAGTAATGCAGAGTACCGGCCTGAATGAGAAGTTGTTTAATGTCAAAAACACGTGTTCCTGCTTTATGCATATTCACTTGAACACTCCTTGGCTTTTTGATCAGAGATACCAAATCCATAAAGGAGTTTAGAGAGAATATCCATTAAGATGTTTTATAAAGGCCATTGTGATTTTATGATTTTATATGAAAAATTTCTTGCAAATCAAAATCATTTGCAGCTTAAAATGTGTGTCTGAAGAAATCGATTTCAATTTTTAGATGAATTTTATTTCTCATTCTCTGGACATTTGCTTGTTCATGGCAAATATTTTAATTGATCCATTGTCAGGCAAAGATTTTTGCAATTGCACATTGATTTAATTAAAGTTGATGATTTTGTGTATAAATAGTTGAAACCTAAAAAAATTTTGATAAGATACAAATTTTTAGCAGAAAATGTCCATCGGAAACAAGATATTATAATTGTGGTTTCATGAAAATGTGTGGACTTTTGTCAATTAGAAAAAATTCCTCCTTCAAGAAATAAATCATGAAAGAGTGATTGCCATTTCCATGGTCAAATGCAGATTGGAAAAATATTGATAATGTGGATAACTGATTTTTGAGAGAATCAGAAACTTTCAAAATTTTACTCAAAGCTTTCATCAAGTCAATATATTTGGCATTTTCTGCAATCGTTCAATGGTTACATGTTTGGAAAAATATTAGAGCCATGGTAAAATATAAAAACTTTACCAGAGTTCAAATGTGGGTTAGTTTGAATTTTATAATTTTGATCTTGTGGGTAAGTAATTGCGAAATACTAGTCCTGACTGTCCTCAATACAATGGATTGGATTAAAAGTGGTCATTGGATTATCTTTTAAAAACTAAAAAAATCTCATAAAAAATTTTTAAATTATTTTATTTTAAATTTATTTATTAATAAAAGAATATTGGTTTTCAAGCTATTTTGGTTAACCATTCAAATTAAATCACGGTGATGTGATAAATGCATCAACCTATGATAAAAACATTAACAAAAATTAATATGACTTTTCACACAAATAAGCTGTGCAAGGATATGAATTGATAATTTTGCAAAAAAAGGATACTAATAATTAACATACCAGAAATTCAATCAGTCCAACTTGGCTTAAAATCAAAGTCAAAAAATTGGAATTCTTCACGTTCATCAAATATTTTGAACTATAAATTATATATCTGGTTGCAATAATTGAAATTTAATAATAGATAGGATTATAAAATAAATGACTGAGAATGTCGGTTTTGATATGAGCTGAAGTAATGATTATTATTGGTTAACTAAAATAATAAAACTTCGTTTATTTGAAAATAATGGAATGATGCTGAATACAGCAATCTGATAATTTAAATAAATATTTCTGAGGACAACATTCTTAAGATTGGCATCCAAGTGAAATCCAAAATAAACAAATCAACAATGGTACCTACTAAACGTTATGGCAGATAAACAGGATTTTGATGTAAATCTCATAAAAAAATTCAAAAGAATAGAAGTTTGTAGTATAGATGGGAAATAAATTGATTATTAAATATTTTAAAAAACAATAACAAAAAATTTTTTATAAATGGGATTGAATCTTTGTAAAAATTGTTGACTTTTCATATAAATAAATAAATAAAAATTTATATAAAACTATAAAAATATATATTTACGTAAATTATGATAATTGGATCTTATATAAAGTTAAATTATATATAGGTATAATATATATTATATATATATATATATATATATAAATATATATTCATAAATAAATACTGTATAAAAAAAAATGGAAATAAAGTGTTGTTCAATTAAAGCCAGGATGCCTGCAACGTATCAAATACTTAAATAATAGCACTCTCAACAGATTCGTGTTATACCTGAAATTACAAGAATTTTAAAGCTTGTGTACTATTTCAAAGTTTATCATACCAACGGAAGAAAGTCCGTGTCTGCATGATTAGACCTACTACTAGTTTTAGGATAGAGCCTAACTGTATTCAAAAACTATATATATATATACTTTTACTTTATTTTTCACTTTCATGTACGCTAAATGTCATTATTAATAACGTATAATTGCAACGATGCAGAAGTTAAATTGTTATTTCATCAATAATCACCAATACGCTAATGCAAATACTCAACCTAGACTGGCGAGTCAGTACATAACTGGTATGCAGTTATTTTTGTATTCTAAATAAGATTTTGCAATACCTAGAAATAAACATAAATGGATTTCCTCAGCTTGACCATATCAACGACAGAAGTATATTCCGTTTCGAGTTACGATTAGACCTATATAGTGCAGCCATAGTCTGACTACGACGGCATGAGAACCATGCGATTCGAACAAGGCCATATTAATTATTGATGTACACCAGAACCTCCTCACTTTCCCCAACGTTTATTTTCAAAGGAGCCCTTTCAAGAAATCTATCTTACTGCGTATTCTCACTCTCGCCCTCCTACTTCTCTGCAGTTGTTCCTTGGTTGTGGCTGCTGCAATAACTACACTACTGTGGAAAACACCAGCTCTAATGGCCTTGTTCGAATCTCTCTCATCCCGTCATAGACCGACTATAGCTTTAGGGTAGAGACTGAATGTATTCAAAAGATGCGGTACACATTTCATCCATGCTAAATTTCCATTACTAATATTGTGTTCGTACAAAAGGAAAAATGCTCGATATGATTTCGTTGTCAATCGCTGACGAGTGACTTTCCTCAGAACCGAAATGAGCCGAGAAGTTTAAGTGAAATTTCACTAGAATTCACACAAGCGCTACACGATTTGAAACTCAATATCTTCTTACTCCTAAAGTACCTGTTCAAATTTTAGGCATCACGTCAATTTTTTCCATTATTAATGATGTTTCATAAAGGCCTATTAATGAATGCGTTAAAGATATGAAAAATACGATTGCCTTACCTCATACAGGCAGGAGGATATCTGGGAAATCGGCCACAGACAACAGAGTTTCTGCCTCATAAATTTTCTAAAAATTCTCTCTCTCTCTCTCTCTCTCTCTCTCTCTCTCTCTCTCTCTCTCTCTCTCTCTCTCTCTCTCTCTCCAGGCAGTCAGAGAGTGATGGCCCAATTCCAAGTGTAATTCATTATCAGTAAACCATTCATAAATGTTGAAACGGTTAAAAAAACCAAGATACAAATTTTGGCATAAAAATGTCATTCTACAAGTCAAGTGCAATATATTGTCCCTTCTTGTCTTGCCATGTGAAGAAGAGACACGGCGGAAAAAATTCCGCCATTTCCGTCATCTTCGAAGTGTGACGTCATCATCCGTTTGTTTCTCGGACGAATTTTCGCCAAATTCCAGCACTGTACAAGAACAATATTCCATCTGGCACTTTTCCTCTCGCAGAACTCACGCCAATTTGGCCTTCATATGAAGCAATATGCTATTATAGGATTCTACCTTGGCTACAACCGAAAGGTGTTATAGTTAGCCTACTGTGCATTTCAGGGTCGTGTCTAATAGATTTTCGTCGATAAAATCTTACCAAAGCATCGGATGTGGATCGTGTTTTGGAAATAGCTATTTGAAGCCACAGCCTAATTGGCAAAAATTTGCAGTGATGTCTGATGTGGATAATTAAGGCACTTATCAGAGTAAATCAAAGAAATTGAAAGGGAAACTTAGCTAAATTTAGTAAGCTCCCAGATAGAGAGGCTAGTTGTGACGTCAACTATGCCATCAGACGTAATAGCTGGGTTCCCAGTGGTATGATAACGATCGTGGAAACACAAATATTTGACCCTCTTGTACAA
>NW_027100728.1:3987156-3992156 GCF_040412425.1 Macrobrachium rosenbergii
AACAATGCGGTAAATATTATTCAAGGCAACCGCTCCACATTGCTAACTGGCAGCTATCAGCAGCGCCTCAGCTTTGCAGATCCACCGTCTCTGGTTTCTGCCAAACTGAGTCGACGGATGCAACATAATAAGATATAGTATTCATTTCCCTCTTGCATATCACACACATCTAAAATCTGAAAGCACCAGCGTATTCAAGGGTGAATTTGTTGTATGAAAACACTAGTTTTATTTTATCTTGATCATCAATGATGCAAAATCCAACGATATGTAAACAGGTATAAAAGAATGAAATGTCTCTCTTCACTTTACTCGTTGTAATTCCTTTGTGTTTATCTTACTGATTTCAGGATATCATGATTTAGTTGTACAATTAATATCAGATTCTATGGTATGATAAACCTGTCCTATCTTGTACAAAACATGAGATAAATGATGAAATAAAGATATTTAAAGTTTTCCTGAACTACAAACGTTCGTACAGCAGTGAGCAGGCTGCATACCTCCCAGTACCAGCCAATCAGGGCCGCCAAACAAGTCTCATTAGGCCCAGAATCTACCTTAAGTGAGATCGACTATAGTAGAGCAATAGCTAATACCATTAAAACTGCACTCATTACTATTACCAAAACTTATATACAAATGGAAATATATATAACGCTGCTGTCATTAACACTATTATGACTGCAGGTATCACTAATGCTACTATCACTGTAACTGACATTAGTATATCATCACTACTGCTATCATCAGTATCACTTGTACCATTACTGGTACTACCAAATACTACTGTCATTAATACTCTCCTGTGCACCTAGCTGTTGTGCATGTCAAAAGAAGGGTCGGGGAAAATAACCCGAGAATGTCCTGTGACGATTCACGGCAAAGGTAGTACTAATATTTGGAAATAAACACTTTTTGTTCTAATCCTTACCAATATCTTAAAAGGCGAATGATATTATGAAGCCATTCAACCGGACTATAACCTAGTCCTGGGAGAAGTTTGGGAGCGTTGTTTGAGTATGTACACTTTTCTCTTGTCTTTTGAAGGTCATAGGTAACTACTAATTAACCAAAAATAGTTAAACATAATCACAGTTTATTGCTTAAACAGCGGAGAAAGCCTGTATATTACAAGCGCTGCCTCAAGGTAAGTACCTGGCCGTTACTTATCTTTTTAAAGCTAAGAGACCTAGACAGGCAATACTATGCTCTGTGAAAGCAAAGGGCCAAAAGAAGGGAAGGAAGTTAAGAAACAGTATTTCTCAGGTGTTGACTCATTCATTAGCCTTTTGAAAAGCTGCAAGCTGAATGACTCAAGAAAACCTGACGGGGGCAGTTTCACCATTTATATTTGGGGGGATGGATGAGTTGTCAAATTGGCTTTTCGTAAATTCACCATTTCTGGTTATATATATATATATATATATATATATATATATATATATATATATATATATATATATATATCTCTATATGTCTCTCCTCTCTGCCTGAAACTCTGAAGGACTCCCAAATATTTTCCTGCTGCTCCTTGTATTTGCCTGTCCCTTTATCAAATGTGCTGTTCTGACTACCCCATTTATCCAGATATTGCTGTGTTTGTCTCATTTATCCATGTATTACTGTGCTGACTTGTGTTCTGTGCTGGCTTTACCCATTTATCCAGTCATTACTGTGGTGACTGTTCCATTTATCAGGTATTACTGCAGTGACGCCTGTTATTCAGTCACTACTGTGGTGACTGTCCCATTATGCAGATATTACTCGATGAATGTCCATTTTTATCAAAACATTATTGTGGTGACTGTCCCATTTATCCATGTATTACTGTGCTGTGCTTTTTATCAGGTATTGTGTAGTGCCTCCACTTTTCTCTCCTGAACATTACTGTGCTGCCTGACCTTTTTATCCAGGTATTACTGTGTTGACTGTCCATTATCCAGACATTACCGTAGTGACTCTCCTCCCGGTAGTACTGTGCTGCCTGACCTTTTTATCCAGGTATTACTGTGTTGACCTGCTCTCTCGTCAGGTATTACTGTGGTGACTGTACATTTTATCTAGAAATTACTGCGATGCCTGATCTTTTTATCCAGGTATTACTGTGCTGACTGTCTCTTTTATCCAGGTATTACTGAGGTGGCTGTACATTTTATCTAGACATTACTCCAGTGAATGTCCCTTTTATCAAAACATTACTGTGGCGACTGTCGCATTTATCCAGGTATTACTGTGCTGACTGGCCCTTTTTTCCAGGTATGACTGTGGTGAGTGCCCTTTTTATCCAGACATTACTGTGGTAACTGCTCCATTTAACCCCCACTAAACCTAAACACACCCCTACTTAACTGAAACACCCCCACTAAACTTAAATACACCCACCCACCAAACCCAAAACACAAACCTTGATACAGAATTATTAATCACACGGTCAAGCGGTTCGGATTTCTATAGCACACAAAGCTACAAGTATACAAACATACACACATATAAACATTTACTTTTATATAATATATATATATACATATGTATATACATATATATACATATATATATATATATATATATACATACATATATATATATATATATATATATATATATAATATATATATATATATATATATATATATATATATATATTTCATATATATATATATATATATATATATATATATATATATATATATATATATGACCAGCCGCAAGTGCTAGTACCACAGGTCATCAAATGGCTCATAGTAGGCCTACATTCTACATGCAATGTAGAACAAATTTCTTTAAATAAAATTTCGTACCATATTGTGTGTTAATAAACCAATATAAACTACAGTATGTATGAAAAATTATTTACATTGTCATGCATCCACATTTTTAAAATAGAACCAATATCAGTCATGCATTAAATGACAAGATAATTTATCCTGCTGTGAAATGATTCCCAAGAACATGTGCGAATGTAAAATTCTTCTGACGATGATGAAACTGAAGCCATAATTATACTATTACTTATTTATTATTTCCTCTGAATATGATCAAATTACTGAACAACAAAGAAACCAATACAATTAAGGATTCTGATTCGCACTAAACTACTAAGATTAGTTGGTCTAAAAAAGTTAATAAAAAAAAACTAAAAAACCTTGACTTTATCATTACTCCAAATGTACTATTTAGTCTTCAATACCGGCCTTGTTTACCTCAGGAAAAAACTGTGGTCTTTGAAACCGAAAAAGTAACACTAAGCGTGAAATGATTCAAGAACGTGTGCAGATGCAAAATTCTTCCGACGATGATGAAACTGAAGTCATAATTTTAAATTTACTTTTTTATTATTTCCTATGAATATGATAAAATTTCTGAACCACAAAGAAACCAATACAATTAATGATTCTCATTCGCACTAAGCTACGAAGATTAGTCTACAAGAAATAAAAAAAATACTTGCTAAATTTCCATTACTAATATTGTGTTCGTACAAAAGGAAAAATGCTCGATATGATTTCGTTGTCAATCGCTGACGAGTGACTTTCCTCAGAACCGAAATGAGCCGAGAAGTTGAAGTGAAATTTCACTAGAATTCACACAAGCGCTACACGATTTGAAACTCAATATCTTCTTACTCCTAAAGTACCTGTTCAAATTTTAGGCATCACGTCAATTTTTTCCATTATTAATGATGTTTCATAAAGGCCTATTAATGAATGCGTTAAAGATATGAAAGTACGATTGCCTTACCTCATACAGGCAGGAGGATATCTGGGAAATCGGCCACAGACAACAGAGTTTCTGCCTCGTCAAGTTTTCTGCCTCTCTCTCTCTCTCTCTCTCTCTCTCTCTCTCTCTCTCTCTCTCTCTCTCTCTCTCTCTCTCTCCAGGCAGTCAGAGAGTGATGGCCCAATTCCAAATGTAATTCATTATCAGTAAACCATTCATAAATGTTGAAACGGTAAAAAAAAAAAAACTAAGATACAAATTTTGGCATAAAAATGTCATTCTACAAGTCAAGTGCAATATATTGTCCCTTCTTGTCTTGCCATGTGAAGAAGAGACACGGCGGAAAAAATTCCGCCATTTCCGTCATCTTCGAAGTGTGACGTCATCATCCGTTTGTTTCTCGGACGAATTTCCGCCAAATTGCAGCACTGTACAAGAACAATATTCCATCTGGCACTTTTCCTCTCGCAGAACTCACGCCAGTTTGGCCTTCATATGAAGCAATATGCTATTATAGGATTCTACCTTGGCTACAACCGAAAGGTGTTACAGTTAGCCTACTGTGCATTTCAGGGTCGTGTCTAATAGATTTTCGTCGATAAAATCTTACCAAAGCATCGGATGTGGATCGTGTTTTGGAAATAGCTATTTGAAGCCACAGCCTAATTGGCAAAAATTTGCAGTGATGTCTGATGTGGATAATTAAGGCACTTATCAGAGTAAATCAAAGAAATTGAAAGGGAAACTTAGCTAAATTTAGTAAGCTCCCAGATAGAGAGGCTAGTTGTGACGTCAACTATGCCATCAGACGTAATAGCTGGGTTCCCAGTGGTATGATAACGATCGTGGAAACACAAATATTTGACCCTCTTGTACAATACGCAATACCTCGATTAGGATATGCAATAATGATCAAAATTCTATTTTCTCTGTTTCCATTGAAAGTTCTTCACTTATGGTCTGCTCAAAGCGCAAGACCCTGATTCACACAAGGCTGGCTTCATCTTAAACAAACAACAGCATATCCTTTTACGTAGCTTTATATTACGATATTTTTTTTTTTTTATTTCATATTCCCTTCAATTTTATTAAAGTTCAGTATAATCATTGGATTATAAAACTTAGGGCATAGCCCAAGCGCTTGGACTATGAGTTATGAATTTCATTCAGCACTACAATGTAATTATGATAAATAATCAGAATAACTGAAAATTGAAAGAATGAGTGACTTCAAAAACCGGGAATATAGAGACTCACTGATAACCACTCAACAACCCTAC
>NW_027100728.1:4007156-4012343 GCF_040412425.1 Macrobrachium rosenbergii
CTACCTTCCTCTGAGGAAGCAGCCTCTGGTCATACCCTTCCCTTCAAGACTGCCCTTAAGAGACTGGCAAGCCTTGGGGCCTTTTGGGTCCCATCCTTGAAGTTCTTGGGCCTCTCCAGGCCCGCCCCAGCCTGACAGGATACCTGGCCCCCTCCACGGAGCAGCCTCTGGGTCGGACCCTTCCCTTCAAGGCTGCCCTCAAGAGACTGGTGAACCTTGGGGGCTTTTGGGCCTCATCCTGAAGTTCTTGGGCCCTCCAAGCCCGCTTCCATAGCCTGGCAGGATACCTGCATTCCTTCGAGGAAGCAGCCTCTGGGTCGGACCCTTCCCTTCAAGGCTGCCTTCACAAGACT
This sequence comes from Macrobrachium rosenbergii, assembly GCF_040412425.1. NCBI lineage: Eukaryota > Metazoa > Arthropoda > Malacostraca > Decapoda > Palaemonidae > Macrobrachium > Macrobrachium rosenbergii. The sequence continues at coordinate 4,007,510 of NW_027100728.1, forward strand.
GGCGAGCATTGGAGGATTTTGGGCCTCATCCTTGAAGTTCTTGGGTCCTCTCCAGGCCCGCTTCCCCAGCCTGGCAGGATACCTGCCTTCCTTCGAGGAAGCAGCCTTTGGTTCAGACCCTTCCCTTCAAAGGCTGCCCTCAAGAGACTGGCCAGCCTTGGAGGCCTTTGGGCCTCTTCCTTGAAGTTATTGGGCCCTCTCCAGGCCTGCTTCCCAAGCCTGGCAGGATACCTGCCTTCCCCCGAGGAAGCAGTCTCTGGGTGGACCCTTCCCTTCAAGGTTGCCCTCAAGAGACTGGCCAGCCTTGGAGGCTTTTGGGTCCCATCCTTGAAGTTCTCTCCAGGCCCGCTTCCCCAGCAGAGAGGATACTTGCCATCCTCAACGGAAGCAGCCTCTGGGTCGGACCTTTCCCTTCAAGGCTGCCCTCAACAGACTGGCCAGCCTTGGAAGACTTTGGGCCTCATCCTTGAAGTTCTTGGGCCCTCTCCAGGCCTGCTTCCCCAGCCTGGCAGGATACCTGCCTTCCCCCGAGGAAGCAGCCTCTGGGTCGGACCCTTCCCTTCAAGGCTGCTCTTAAGAGAATGGCCAGTCTTGGAGGCCTTTGGGCCTCATCCTTGAAGTTCTTGGGCCCTCTCCAGGCCCACTTCCCCAGCCTGGCAGGATACCTGCTTCCCTCCGAGGAAGCAGCCTCTGGGTCGGACCCTTCCCTTCAAGGCTGCTCTTAAGAGACTGGCCAGCCTTGGAGGACTTTGGGCCTCATCCTTGAAGTTCTTGGGCACTCTCCAGGCCCGCTTCCCAAGCCTGGCAGGATACCTGCCTTCCCCCGAGGAAGCAGCCTCTGGGTCGGACCCTTCCCTTCAAGGCTGCTCTTAAGAGACTGGCCAGTCTTGGAGGCCTTTGGGCCTCATCCTTGAAGTTCTTGGGCACTCTCCAGGCCTGCTTCCCCAGCCTGGCAGGATACCTGCCTTCCTTTGAGGAAGCAGCCTCTGGGTCGGACCCTTCCCTTCAAGGCTGCTCTTAAGAGACTGGCCAGCCTTGGAGGACTTTGGGCCTCATCCTTGAAGTTCTTAGGCCCTCTCCAGGCCCGCTTCCCCAGCCTGGCAGGATACCTGCCTTCCCCCGAGGAAGCAGCCTCTGGGTCAAACCCTTCCCTTCAAGGATGCCCTTAAGAGACTGACCAGTCTTGGAGGCCTTTGGGCCTCATCCTTGAAGTTCTTGGGCCCTCTCCAGGCCCGCTTCCCCAGACTGGCAGGATACCTGCCTTCCTTTGAGGAAGCAGCCTCTGGGTCAGATCCTTCCCTTCAAGGCTGCCCTTAAGAGACTGGCCAGCCTTGGAGGACTTTGGGCCTCATCCTTGAAGTTCTTAGGCCCTCTCCTGGCCCGCTTCCCCAGCCTGGCAGGATACCTGCCTTCCTCCGAGGAAGCAGCCTCCGGGTCGGACCCTTCCCTTCAAGGCTGCCCTCAAGAGACTGGCCAGCCTTGGAGGACTTTGGGCCTCATCCTTGAAGTTCTTGGGCCCTCTCCAGGCCTGCTTCCCCAGCCTAGCAGGATACCTGCCTTCCTCCGAGGAAGCAGCCTCTGGGTCGGACCCTTCCCTTCAAGGCTGCCCTCAAGAGACTGGCCAGCCTTGGAGGACTTTGGGCCTCATCCTTGAAATTCTTGGGCCCTCTCCTGGCCCGCTTCCCCAGCCTGACAGGATACCTGCCTTCCTCCGAGGAAGCAGCCTCTGGGTCGGACCCTTCCCTTCAAGGCTGCCCTCAAGAGACTGGCCATCCTTGGAGGACTTTGGGCCTCATCCTTGAAGTTCTTGGGCCCTCTCGAGTCCTGCTTCCCCAGACTGGCAGGATACATGCCTTCCTCCAAGGAAGCAGCCTCTGGGTCAGACCCTTCCCTTCAAGGCTGCCCTTAAGAGACTGGCCAGCCTTGGAGGACTTTGGGCCTCATCCTTGAAGTTCTTGGGTACTCTCCATGCCCGCTTCCCCAGCCTGACAGGATACCTGCCTTCCTCCGAGGAAGCAGCCTCTGCGTCGGACCCTTCCCTTCAAGGCTGCCCTCAAGAGACTGGCCAGTCTTGGAGGACTTTGGGCCTCATCCTTGAAGTTCTTGGGCCCTCTCCAGGCCCGCTTCCCCAGCCTGGCAGGATACCTACCTTCCTTTGAGGAAGCAGCCTCTGGGTCGGACCTTTCCCTTCAAGGCTGTCCTCAAGAGACTGGCCAGCCTTGGAGGACTTTGGACCTCATCCTTGAAGTTCTTGGGCCCTCTCCAGGCCTGCTTCCCCAGCCTGGCAGGATACCTGCCTTCCTCCGAGTAAGCAGCCTCTGGGTCGGACCCTTCCCTTCAAGGCTGCCCTCAAGAGACTGGACTGCCTTGGAGGACTTTGGGCCTCATCCTTGAAGTTCTTGGGCCTTCTCCTGGCCCGCTTCCCCAGCCTGACAGGATACCTGCCTTCCTCCGAGGAAGCAGCCTCTGCGTCGGACCCTTCCCTTCAAGGCTGCCCTCAAGAGACTGGCCATCCTTGGAGGACTTTGGGCCTCATCCTTGAAGTTCTTGGGCCCTCTCCAGGCCTGCTTGCCCAGCCTGGCAGGGTACCTGCCTTCCTCCGAGGAAGCAGCCTCTGGGTCAGACCCTTCCCTTCAAGGCTGCCCTCAAGAGACTGGCAAGCCTTTTAGGCTTTTGGGGCCAATCCTTAAGGGGCTTGGGCCCTTTCCATGGGAAGGGTCAGACCCATAGGCTGCTTCCTTGGAGGAAGGAAGCGGCCTCTGGGTCGGACCCTTCCCCTCACCAATACTCTTTGCTTTCTCTTACCCTGCTCTTCAAATCTGACACTTTCTGTCTCTGAAGGCTTCCAGACGATTTGAAGCATCTCGGAGATTGTTCTTGGACACTTTGAAGCTCGGAGCATGCGCGAATGGCATTTCTCTCGTCCTTCCAGGAGCCGGAGACTGAAGGATTCCAAAATGTCTTCAAGGAAAACCCCTGAAGGTTTTACGTCATTTCAACATCGCGATAACCATTACTTGGAGTTCTTTTTCTGGCACATAAACAGCTTCTTTGCTTTAAGGAGTCGTCTTATATAAATTTATGAGATTCCCTCTTACTGACGATATTGATCATCCCTTCGATTCTTCCTTGCTTCTCCGAAAAGTAATTCTGTGAATCCAAAATCTTTGAAGCAGTTTCTAACACCTCAGGTTATCTACTTTTTCTTCGTCAGCATTCTTCAGTATACCTCCACGCCGATGTCCTCTTTTTGTTCCTTCTCTTTCTTATTTCGAGCGAAGAACTGCTCTAAGCTGTAATTTTGGGCATCCAAAGTCCCCTCTCAATCAGCTTAGAAAACACATCAAGTTCTCTACCTTTTATTTCGTATAAATTCTTCATTTCGTTCCTTCCACTGTCTTCCTCTCTTCTTGATTATTTCCTTCCTTATTTCGAATGAAGAGCTTGCGTCCGTAAGCGACAATACGACTGTAGAGGTGCTGAATAATCGCAGAAGGCAGGAACCTCGACTTCTACTGCTCCGCGAAGTAGTCCATATTTTCAGCAGTAAACAATTGCAGATTGAAGCTATCTGCCATTCTCGTGTTGTACTTTTCCTCTTGAAAATCTCTTTTAGTCGACCTACTTCGTCATCAAGTTCATTTTAACCATAAACTTCGCCTTCTTTGCTCATGCTGTCTCTGAAGGCTTCAAGACGTCTTCCTGGAGGATCCCTGAGATGGCCACTGTAGTCCTTGGTGTCAGTGCACCTACTGAGTGATGGCGCTATACGCATGAGCAGAAGAATTCTAAAACGTCTGCAGGAAAAACACGAAGCTATTACGGCGCCAGGCGACAATGATTCTTTCTCGCAGCAGAGGGTATGAAATTTTCTTGAAAGCTTTATTGCCACGAAAATATCAATATTTTAAAAAAAGAAAGAAATTAAAAATTTAGCGAAAAATCATCATCGTATCCTTTTTCTCGTCGCCAGGGAGAAATATATATATATATATATATATATATATATATATATATATATATATATATATATATATATATATATATATATATATATTTTTATATATATATATATATATATATATATATATATATATATATATATATATATATATATATATATATATATATATATATATATATATATATATATATATATATATATATATATATATATATATATATATATATATATATATATATATATATATATATATATATATATAATAAATATATATATCTATATATATTATATATATATATATATATATATATATATATAAATATATATATATATATATATATATATATATATATATTATATATAAATAAATATATATATATATATATAATATATATATATATATATATATATATATATATATATATATATATATATATATATATATATATATATATATATATATATATATATATATGCGAATATATATATATATATATATATATATATATATATATATATATATATATATATATAAATATATATATCTATATATATGTATATATATTTATATATCTATATATATGTATGTATGTATATATGTATATATATGTATATATATATATATATATTGTCGAGAATATACATTCCTCCCTCCTACATAGCTGCTATCTCGCTAATTAAGTTAGAAAGAATATTTGCCGTTAGCTTATAGCTGGCGCCAATATGGCGGAATTCCGTTGTTCTCACACACACGGTTGAGCTATATCAGGTTAACCGATTTGTTTACCAAAATTCAAGCGATCTGCGAACTACGTCACGAGTCCTTCAGTGGGTTGCCAGTTTCCTGCAGCGAGTTGCCAGTTTCCTTTT
>NW_027100728.1:4030343-4036006 GCF_040412425.1 Macrobrachium rosenbergii
TTAAATAAAGAAAAAAATCCTAAAAATTTAAATAAAAATTCAAATAAATAATTCTGTTAAAAAATAATAAAAGGTAATCGCCGCATTTATGTTGCATAAATAAATAAATTTCCTGGTAAAAATGTTCCCATGTTGTAAGCAAATAAATATAAAAATAAATGACTGGAGATGAATAAAATAAAAATAAATAAATAAAAAAATTGCAGAATAATCAAATAAATGAAAAATGATTTTATTGATGTAAAATCAAAAATAAAAATAGTTTATATTTTTGAATAAACCGTTAAATAAAATTAAATGAATAAAATAAATTTTTAAAAATAAATTATTTAAAAATAAAAAATAAATAAAAATAAATAGTGTAAATAAATAAAAATAAATTAAAAAAGAAAATAAATATAATATAAATATATATATAAAAATAATTAAAAATTTTCATGAGATACTTTTCTACTATTCATAGTCTTGAAATAAATAAATAAGTCAATAAATTGTGTGTAAATAAATGTTAAAAATAAATAAATAAAAATAAATAAATTCAAAATCCATATGAAAATAAATGAAAATCATAAAAATATTAAGAAATATGTGATTAATAAATAAAATAATTATTTTCTTTAAAATCTTCTGCGATCTAAATTTTATTAATAAATTTTTGTATTTCGCCTCATTCTAAATAGTTTAAATGACTTAAATGATTAAAAATTTTTAAATGTCCGTCCGCAATAAATAAATTAAAAAGCAAATAAATAAAACTAAATAAGCCAAATCAAAATAAATAAAAATAAATAAATTCTAATCATAAACCTAAAAAAATTGCAGCAAAATGGAAATAAGTAAAAATGAATAAATAAAAAATTAATTTCTAGGCTCAAATAAATAAAAATTCTGGCAACGATAAATAAATAAATAAAAAAAATTTAAATTGAGGGAAGACAAATAAATAAATCTCTAAATAAATTAAACAATAAATTTAAAAATTTTAAAAAAAAAATGATTGCCTGTTTCTGAATGACAAACTTCTAACCACAACCTTCTTGAAATAATTTTTGTCCGAAATAAATAAAAATGAAATAAATAAATAAATAAAAATACGACACCTACACTAAAAATGAAACAATGATTTAAAATCTAAATAAAATAGCATTTGTGTAAATGTATGGAAGGAAGGTCAATTGAGAGCCTATATAATGTGTCCCACACTGACAAAAATGTAGGCATTTTAAAAATGTACTAAATTGTACGAAAACAAGTGACATTCCGGGTTATGTGCGAAAAAACTGCACCTGTTTAGTGCAGCAGATAATTGCATATTTCATAAGAATCGTTCAGATAGTGAAACAAGCATAAATTTTGCACAAGTGCTCTTTAAAGTTCCTCTATCAGAAAAGGGCGCTGGCCACAAAAATTTAATATGGCGGCCAAATTCCAAGATGGCGGCCAGTATCGACAGATTTTGGCTAATTTTTCACTAGAATGGCATGTATTTGCTTCTAGCAATATGGTAAAGCTCTCTTCCATACTATTTCTTGTGAATATTATGTTTCTGTAGCTTCCAGTACAGTTTACCTTTAAATATGGGGCTATATGGCTGCCAAGAAAAGGTAGAAACAATAATTATAATGAGAAATAATGCCCGTTCAACAATTATCGTTTTAAGCATGGATCTTGGTTTCTGTGGTTTTAGATCCTAATGAGGCCATCTCTTTCGAATAACTCATCAATTTTGAAGGAAAATTAATAAATGTAAAAGAGTGTATGTCTGCACACAACCAGGGCACTGGTGACATCACTGCTGTGTAACTCAGCATGGGGTTCAGTGCCAGCTAATCCAGCTTTACTAATCCTGTAGTCTTAGACTAGTAGTTGTAGTATAGTTTAGTTTAGTGTCCCAAATGCTTTCTAACAGCCCCAGACCAGCTATAGTTAGATAGCCGCACCTGAATAGACAGGATGTGCCAGCGCGGGAGAGCCGAGGCCAAAGGGTATGGGGGCTGTACATGATGGTTCATGTACTTACCCGGATGGTGTACAGATCACACGGGACTTAAATGGCACTGGATGAATGATCGGGCTAGGTGTAGGGAGACCGAACCTAGTTGAATCCCATACAGGAATGTGTGCTTTGTTTAAGGTGGTAAAAGGATAACCCCTCGGCCTTAATCAAAAAGTGAAATCATGGCAGAATGTGATGCCAATCCAATATTGAGCAGTAGAAAAACAAACTGGAGTTTGTGTTGTCTTTGTCAGAAGGACAAAAGAGGTGAGCACTTGACATCACCTCCAAGTCATCATGTCCTAGACCATGATGGGTACACAATGCTGGCAAGGAACATTCCCATGTTCAGTGAAATTAATGAAATGCCACTGATAATGGATCCAGCAAGGCTGGATGAAGGTGATGGCATAGAGGCCACTCTCAGGAAAAATGCAGCAAAATACCATGAACTGTCGCTTGTTGTTTAACAACACTAAACTGGACCGTGCAAGAAAGCGACAATCCAATGACCAGACCAGCAACACTGAGACTAGTCGTGCAAAAACTGCGCCAGAACCAGTCATGACAATGAAGTTTGCATTTTCTGTGAGAAAGTGGCACCTGCATCTGATCTCAGACAGGCTAGTACTAAGGGCCTTGACTTGAAATTGCGTGAATGTGCAGAGATACTTAGTGATGGCAAGCTCCTTGCTAAAGTTGACTGGTGGGGATGTCATTGCACAGGAGTTTAAGTATCACCATGCCTGTCTTTGTGCCCTCTACAACAGAAAAAGGTCCTACCTGAGGAGCCTTGAGAAAGACCAAAGGTAGCACTGAGTCAGAATCAGATGTGTATCCACTAGTTCTGTCAGAACTGATGACATACATTGTTGAAAACAACCTTTGTTCAGATGATCCAGTCACATTTCGGCTGGCAGATATTTGCCACCTCTACCAACAACGTCTGGAACAATTAGGTGTAGAGTCACCAAGTGTAAATTCCACGAGACTCAAAGACAAACTTCTGGCAGAAATTCCAGAACTTGAGGCTCATAAATCTGGCAGAGATGTATTACTTGCATTTCAAAAGGATGTGGGAAAAGCACTTGCTCAATCATCTGATCTTTCAGAGGCAGTTATCATTGCTAAAGCAGCAAATATTCTCAGAAAGTCTATACTTGATCATCAGTCACGGTTTGATGGCACATTTTCTGAGGCTTGTGTACGAAATTCTGTGCCTCCTCTCCTGCTCCAGTTTGTAGGGATGGTTGAGCATGGGGCTGACATCAAGTCACAGTTACGATTTGGAGCATCAAAGTCAGACCAGGCCATTGCACAGCTCATGCAGTTCAACTGCTACTCCCGATACAAAGAGGAGCAACAACTCATAGACACTCCAAAGACAGAGAAACACCATTCCCAGTCTACATGGGACTCTCAGTCTATGCCAAAACCAGGAAGAGAAACCTGGTTGAAATGCTACATCAGTATGGCCTCAGTATCTCTTATGACAGAGTACTGGAGGTCTCTGCACAGTTAGGAGATGCCACAGTTAGCAAATATGTGGAGGAGGGTGTGGTCTGTCCCCAGTACTGCGAAAAGGGTTGTTCACCACTGCAGTGATGGACAACATCGACCACAACCCATCTGCAACTACTGCCACTACCTCCTTCCATGGAACTAGCATCTCCATATTTCAGCACCCCACCAAGGAGAACACTGGACAGGAAAGACAGCAACTAAAGTTTGCACCTGAGAAAGTGAGGTCGGTGCCTGAATTGCCGGACACATTCACAAACATCTCACCAGCTTCCTTTCAAACAAAGAACCTGTGCCACCAAACACTGCAATACCAAAGCCACCCACAGATATCTTGGGGCCACAGCTTGCACTGGAGTATCAGTGGCTAGACAAGGTCATAGTCACCCAGGAAATAGATGATGCAGTGAATCTGACGTGGTCAGCTCATCACGCTTCAATGAAGAGAAGCCCAGAATTTGAAGTAACCATAACTTCATTGCTTCCTCTCCTGCGTGATCAGGCTCATTCTGTTGCTACGATCAAACACGTGATGCAGAAAGTGCAGGATGTCACTGATTTTCTGAACCCTGGCCAGATACCCATAATCACAGCTGATCAGCCAATCTATGCCGTAGCAAAGCAGGTGCAGTGGCAGTGGCCTGATCAGTATGGCGAAGACAAGTATCTGGTAATGTTTGGTGGTCTGCACATTGAGATGGCAGCAATGACATCTCTTGGTACTCTTCTTCATGGCAGTGGTTGGACAGGAGCTCTGGTGGAGGCAGGAGTTGCTTCATCTGGAACTGCAGAATCCTTCCTGTCAGCTGCAAGTGTAACCAGGACACGGCAGATGCACCAGGTTACAGCCTCTAGTTTGTACAAACTCCCTGAGGACAGCATACACTGACTACTGTGCTGAGAAAGCAAACAACAATGAGCAGGCATTAGAGTTTGAGGAGTGGTGTGACCTTCGAAGACAGCAGAGTCCACAGTTCCACTTCTGGCACATGGTGTTGTCTATGGAACTTGTGATATTCCTACTGATCAGGTCCTTCCGTGAGGCCAATTTTGTCCTCTACTGCCAGGCATTGCATGAGCTGATACCCTACTTCTTTTCCAACAATAATACAAACTATGCTCGTTGGCTGCCTATTCACCTCAGGGACATGCTTACCCTAGAGAGTTCACACCCAGAGTTGCACAAGGAGTTCAAGGCTGGCAACTTTGTTGTGCACAAGACCAGTCGCCAGTTCTCAGCAATGGCTCTTGACCAAGCTCATGAGCAGACCAATGCCTTTATAAAGGCTGATGGCGGAGCCATTGGGCTGACTGAAGATCCGTCAGCACTCAGAAGATGGATGGTGGCTGGCCCAGAGATCATCCGCTTGGTGTCTGCATACGAAACAGAGGTTCAAAGTAAGGAGTCTAATGAGCAGACAACACACCATGAACAAACACCTCATGCACAGAAGACATTCTTGGAGAGAGTCAGCAAGCTGTCATTGGCTTTGCAACACTTGGGAAGTCCTTTTCAGGAAGAGAGCCAGGATCTGTATTCCATTGACAACAAAGACATTGCCCACCCCAGCTCAGCAGAACTTCTACAGACACACCTTGACAGAGGCCGCACTAAATTTCAGAAGTTTTCAGACTCTTTGGCAAACAATGCAGTCTCCTTCTATGAGCCGATAAAGAAGAACAGAACTGACTTCTTCAGGCAAGAAGCTGCTCCTGTAGAACAGTCAAAGCAGAAACTTCTGAAGGAGGATTGCCAGCTTTTCTCAAAGCTATTTATATCCTGTCAGAGCCGTGAATGTGATCTGCAGGAATTCTTCCAGCACGAGAATCAAACATTCCCAGCTTCCCTTAGTGAGGGTGGTAGGCTGTACACATGTCAGAAGTCTCAGCTGACCTCGGTCCTGGAGAGTCATGTTACACTAGAAGACAAAAGAACCAAAGACTGATGTCCTCATTGTAGATGGATCAGCTTTGGTCCATGCCTTGCCACCAAAGAAAGGAAAGACCTTTGAGGGCTATGCACTTTGCGACTTCTTGCCTGTGATACAATCCTATAGCAGCAAGTACACATCATCACATCTTGTATTTGATGTATACAATACATCCAGCCTCAAAGCTGAGACCAGGCTCCAACGTGGTCAAGGAG
>NW_027100729.1:0-77500 GCF_040412425.1 Macrobrachium rosenbergii
TATATATATATATATATATATATATATATGATTATTTTTCACTTTTGTACATGATTCATTTATCACACATAACCACAGGTGAAAAATAAAAACGGGGTGTAGGTCCTGACCGGTTTTCGACTTTATTTCCAAGCCATTGACGAAGGACTGATACAGAGTATGAGAAGTCACAAATATATATACTACAAGAACAGTACTGACGAACATACACACAACCGTTAGAGACTACATATCCTCCGTCAGGCCGGTGTCGAGTAGGAGTGGCCTTTAAAACTCATTTGGCTAAAAATCACAATATACTCTCAGGGGACAATACTGATAAACAAACCATACGCCATCTCAGCCCCACACCTGACAGGTGTCAAAGAGGCGGAGTTTGGAAACTCATTAACACTACTACCCTCGTACTGTGTTTACAAATATGATAATCCTATTTTTATACATCTCTACTGCCTACCTTAAAGTTTAAACAGTTTACAAATTTCTTTTTTGATATTAAAGGATCAAGTTTATACATCCCATGACTGATATTCATATTATGGTTGTAACTTTCTTTTATAAAGCGAGATTCAATGATATTCCTTTCAGTGCATTATTAGAATATACAATCCTTTTTGCCCTTCCCAGTTGATAGCATGATTGTTCTCACTAACATGTACAAATATACAACTGTTCCCCTGTGCATATCTCACACATTTCTTATGCTGTTCAATTCTTTTTCCAGTGCTTTCCCGGTTTGGCCAATATAAAAGTTGTCACAAGACTTACACGGAATTTTATATACACCTTTAGTATTGTCAGAGTCCTTGATAAGTACATTTTTCATTGTTTTATTGTTCTTAAATGCGACATTAACACCAAAATTCTTAAGAAGATGAGGATATCTTTCATATTATTATTATAAGGCAGAACAAGCAAATTTTTTTGTGTTGTAAGGTTCTTTCTGGTTTTGATACATAGTCTTTTTGCCGCTTCAAATGCACTGTTTAATACACTATCAGGATATTTCAATTTCTTGCCTGCATTCCTAATCTTATCCATTTCATCATCAATATATTCAGGGCTACATACCCATAATGCTCTTAAAAACATAGATGAAAACACTGACTTTTTAACCTTATTGCTTTGTCCAGAATAGAAATGCACATAGGAAGAAATATTAGTGGGTTTTCTATACACACTATATTTAAACCCACTTCTATTTCTTCGTATGAGGACATCCAAAAACGGTAAGCACCCATCATTTTCCATTTCCATTTAATTGATGGTACTAATTGATTTAACTTGGCAAAAAAGTTATTTACATCTTGGTTCCCTGGCCATACACAAATGTCGTCGTCAACATACCTAAACCATGTTACATTACGTGGGATTATGTTGTTTAATATCTTCTTTTCAAAAAATTCCATATATAAGTTACTTAACACTGGGGATAGAGGGTTTCCCATTGCCATACCAAAATTTTGTGAGTAAAATTTACCATTAAATTCAAATTTACAATTTTTGACACAATTTAATCAGTTCAATTAAAGTACTTTTAGAAAATGGGATATCCAGCTGTGTGTTCTCGTTTTTATCCGTAACTAGACAAGGGAAAGTATAAAGGTTGGGGATTATATCCTAAAATCAGTATATATGCCTCTGCCGGACTAAGCAGTGAATTATGTACCTAGTTGTTAGTGGACTGTTGTGGGTCGCTGTTAGGGTCGAGAGAAAGAGAGGGAGAGGGAGATATGAGGGATAAAAAACAACAGACGTGAGTATTCATTATTCCGTTTAAATATCTACCATTGAAACTGAAAGGCCTCTCTCCCTCTCTCTCTCTCTCTCCACTTATACTTTAGCACTTTTATTTCACTGGCATTTTTCCTTAGGTTATAAAGAGCTACAGCCCTCAAGTCTTGTCAGAAATCCCCCGTCATAAATGAGGTGGGTCTCTCCCGCTGCTTAGATTAGAGCCCATGTTGCTTCTTCCCTAGACCTCTTCCGTTCGACTTTTGTTACGGGTTTTGTGTGTGCGTGTTTGTGTGTGTTTAGATAAAATGATTTCCTTATCAGTATTGTCGAATGTTCACAGTAGAATAATGAATAATATCCTTATAGTACTTACTTACAAGGCATTATCCTTTGTGGTAGCTAATTTAATAATGCAAGTTGAGGTGTTACTGGATCGCCCCAGAAACTCAAGATTTTCAGAAAGATTTCCAACCCAAAGAGACCAAAACATTTGGCCGGAAGTGCTGTACCCCCAGAGATGTCTGCTCAGCAATGATTATCCGTATACCCCTTTCCATCGTGAAAAGCAACTTTACGGAACTACACACTTGTAAGAAACCCATAAGGCGACCTGATACCCAGCAATATCTAAAATTTCATTTCGTAAAAATATTTACTATCCATGGAATTGAATCCTATTGAATCTCAGAGTAACAATGTCACCAGAAATCATAATCAAAATCAATATGGAACTTGACAGTGTATATGTTCAGCGGCAATGGGTCCCATCGATGTCAAAGACACCAACTTTGGTTCATACTTGATAATGAATTTTGAGTGTGTGTGTGTGTGAGTGTGTGTGTATGTGTGTGTAAATGACGCTTGTTCTTACATAAGCATAAATTTACCTTCATTAGTTAAAAACTATTAGTCTATCCACTTTGAGTTCTGATAGGTCTTCCAGGATCCCCGCTCTCATCTCAGGGTGGAAAACTACTAATAGTCCTTGAAACCTTTATCATTTAGGAACTTCAGGTTTTTAAGAGGCTAACACACTGTAAACACAACCTTAGGTGAGCAGAAACGAATCTGTTTTGGTTTTCGATGTTATCATTTCACCAAAAAAATAAGAAAATAACATAAATACGAATTAATTAGTTCAGTTTGTCAGGAATAGAGCTCTACATACTTTTTTTCAAGCAGGTAACAAGCGCACCTTATCATGAAAAGGGCCTTGAATTTTGTAAAGAAGATTAGTCAATCTTAATTTGTAAACATGTTTGTCAGGACACCTTTATTGAACCTGGCTGATAGATCACAATGTGTTCCAATCTTCATTCACAAATATAAATGTGATATTGGAAGGAATATTATGCAAATTCATTCTCTTGAAGTTCAGTGGAAAGTCAGTGGAGTTGAACAGCAGAAGTAAACACCTACCAGTACGAACTGACAACTGACAGAGCCCGCAGACTTGTTCGCGGCCCAAACTGCTGAGATCAAGCAATTAGCGACCCAGGAGCCAAACACAGCGGGATAGAAATGATTTAGGAGGAAATGAATTAATCTCAACAGCGGTTTATATCGAAAGGAGGATGGTGGGGTAAGGGAATGGGGACATGGGGAGGGGTGGGCTCTTGGGTTATCCGAAAGTGGACGTCAAAGGAAAAGAATTGAATAGAGGGAGAAGACCTGAAAATGGAGAGAGAGAGAGAGAGAGCATAGGAGGAGAGAGACCAGAAGGGCTTCATCAAAGGCCTTTATTATAAACCCATTTCAAGTGTCTGGACTGAAACAATGCTTCTCGTGAGTAAGAGAGAGAGAGAGAGAGAGAGAGAGAGAGAGAGAGAGAGAGAGAGAGAGAGAGAGAGAGAGAGAGATTCAAACTCAAATTTCCACACAGAGCAGCGAAACAACAACTGCCAAAATCAGTGACGCTTCATCAGAATCTTATTATTGAGGTCAATTAATTCAGACTTAAGACTTGGTGGGAGGGAGGGATTTTGTCAGTAAATTCTGTGTATAAATTCTGTCAGTAAATTCTCTCAAATTCTGATAAATTCTGTCGGTAAATACTGTCAATAAATTCTAGAAGGGGGAAATGTATTTTGAACGTAAATCTTTTGTTACCGACTTGAAGTGAAAATAAAACTCCAGACTCCTTATCATTTCTCTGCTCTCATTGAGTCTGTCTCCGTGACAACACTTTATTTTTTATGCAAGATTTATCTGCCCGAATCTCTTCGAATTCGACAGTGTCGTTTGCGCATGCGCCCGAATACAAAGAGTGAAATGATCTGTATTTGAAATGGATAAAAGTTGCAGATTTCTTGAATATTAATAACACTCAGTAATTAGATCTAGATATATATTGATACTTTGATACTCATTACATCCTGCCCAGTGGATTATAATATACGATCTTTTGTGTTTTTTTATTATCTAATTGGAAGGCAATGTGTTTCCAAGCCATTAGGTTTTTAGTTTATTCATCAGATATATAAATGATCTGTTCCATTACTCTGCCTACTTGTTGTGATTAGGACATAAATTTGCCTTTTCCTCATAAACAAACGACTTTTGTTTACCTTTCCTGTTTTCGTTGTTGTTCGCCAGAAAGGGAGAGAAAAGGCAAAATGTGACAGACTGATAGACAGACGACCTCCTCATTGAGGTCCTTCCCTCCCGACCCGACGATGTATATAAATTATATCCACATTTAGACGGAGCGGTGAACTTCATCTCTAATTATCTGCCTCCTCTCTTTTTCTCTTTCCAACCCAGCTGCGGCTCACGACAGTCGTCTAACAGCTAGCTACATAATTCTCATCTTAGGTCAACAGAGGCACACAATCTGGAACTCTAAAAAATTAGCTCCCTTTCCTTATATAAAATCCTGCCAAACAAGTCTAAATTGTATACCTGTATTTGTGTAGAATATGCAGCTTTCAAGAAATTCCAACAATTATTCAACAATATTTTTATAGTTTTTTTTATTCTTGTAAGTATTCTAGACTCCACAACTCTAGAAATCAGCCTCTCGAACCTTTTAATCCAGATGTGAACAAGTTCCTGACATCAATAAATAGTATCTCTTCACATGATAACCTGCTGAAAAATGTTTTGATTAGTGACTGGTAATTATATTTCAACTCTAAGTCAGTCCTGAACTATAGAATTCTTAATTAACTCTCTTGAGCTCACTTAGTGCTATGGAAAAAATGTGCACTTGTATAATAATAACTAACAACCATTTACTTCTTTTTCTTGTTACTGAATGCGAATGAAAATGTTCCCTTTATACTCAGCTGGTCACAGGTAGTATTCTGCAATATACAGTCTTATACAGATGAAAGGAAAATAATTTCTTTCACAACTAGTATTTGTATACACCTGTTACAAGTGTTACAGCCTACTTTCAGTTTTACTGCTTGGAACTTTGCATCACCTGTGTATCATATTTGTATAGTCACCATTTCATCATATTTTAACACATTCTAAGATTATGACGATGGCTATAGACTTTACAGCCAGGTCAATTTCACTTGTTTATATATAGGTTACAGACCTTTTTCAACTTGACCATTTTCACTTGATGTTTATAGACAGGTTATAGACCATTTTCACTTGATGTTTATAGACAGGTTATAGACCATTTTCACTTGATGTTTATATATGGGTTATAGACCATTTCAATTGAGGTTTTATAAATAGGTTACAGACAATTTCACTTGAAGCCTACACAGTTTATCTTGCCATATCCTAACTTAAATTGGGACAACGAAGAATGATCAGATTATTCTTGCCCAAAACACCAACCACCCCTGACTAATACATCCTTTCCTATTGGGCGACTCTCAAAGGATCTACTATCCAGTCCTAGCTTGGTTCAGGAAGGAATCACCATGTCCTGGATCCTTAACAATACATTCTAGGGTCCTTTCACATAGCAAAATATTTCCTAAGCTGGATAAGGTGCTTTACCTTTACCTTCAAGTCACATTTGGATCATTCATCCTAGGCTGAGCTAGCCTTACCTTGGGATGTTGCATAGAATACTTTGCAAAATTTTCCCTTACCTTAAATTAAACTAGTGAGGTTGAAGATTTTCCCTTACCTTAAACTACTGAGGTTGAAGATTTTCCTTTACCTTAAACTAGTGAGGTTGAAGATTTTCCCTTACCTTAAACTACTGAGGTTGAAGATTTTCCTTTACCTTAAACTACTGAGGTTGAAGATTTTCCTTTACCTTAAACTAGTGAGGTTGAAGATTTTCCCTTACCTTAAATCAGTGAGGTTGAAGATTTTCCTTTACCTTAAACTAGTGAGGTTGAAGATTTTCCCTTACCTTAAATCAGTGAGGTTGAAGATTTTCCCTTACCTTATTCTTAATAGTCTATCCTAATTTTTTTACAAAACTATACTAGGATAACCTAAAAAAAAACTTCAATCCCACGAAAAAAATGCAATAATTTAAAGCCACAGGAAGAAAACTCTTTCAAGCAAGATATAAAAATTTATCATAACGGAACCGCGGCAAAGTACCACGCACCCAGACAAAACGAAAACCAATAAATATAACTTTTATATAAAACAGAAGAGAAACAAGGCCCTCCCTAAGTAAATGATAGAAAAAAATCCTGGCATGCTCGGCTATAAAAATTAAAGCAAAACCCCGCCTCTACTTAAACTAGTGAGGTTGAAGATTTTCCCTTACCCTTACCTTAAACTAGTGAGGTTGAAGACTTTTCCTTACCTTAAACTAGTGAGGTTGAAGATTGATAGCCCTCCAGGGCTCACCTTGCATCTTTGAAAGGATAGAGTTAGATTAAGATTGGGAAGTTCTGAAGATTCACTTGGCTATGGTAAATCCATATTCCAGTTGATGTACCAGGATTCAGAACCTCAGATTGGAGAACAACCCTGAAAAATTATTCACCTTTGAATATCTGATATCCTAATTGGTGAAAGATAACGGTTTACCAGTGACACACTTCATGTGATGAAATAGATGAAGCTACAACTCTGTAGGAAGCTAGAAATATCATTTGTATCTTGAAACATGGCTGTATACTCTAGGTTATAGTTAAGATAAACCTGATATGAGCTTTAGGTATGAAAAGTCAGTAGATGAATAGACAAATACTGAGCAAGCTGATGGCTAACATTACACTGAGTATAAATAAAAGTGGAAAATATCCTGGTATATTAAACCAGTAGCAGGTTTCAGTAATTAGATACATATCCCGAATCACATTGAATGCCTCATATGATATAGACTCATACAGTTCCTACTTGAAAATGACAAGAAGCAAAGCTGAACTCTACTCGACTTTGGGCCAATAGGCACTGCTGTTATGACCTTGCTAAACTAACACTTACACTTTCTCATGACTACAAACTTAGCACTGTTGTCATAGTTTCAATAGTCAGAATCAGAAAGATTATATTCTCTGTACTACGTGAGAAAGTATGGCTTTCCAATATTTATGTTAATGGGGCCATATTTCCTACTTAACTCAAGCCTTTTATACAAATTTTACAGAAGAAAATGTCGCCGTCTCTTCAGTAGACAAACTTCTTCTTCTTCTTCTTCTTCTACAGAAGATTCTTGTGGAATTGTGGGACTGATATTATTCAACTTGCCCCCTGTATGTGCGAGCACACTGCAGACACTTTCCTGTAGAGAAGAGGAAGAAGTGAATGACTTCGTGTCATGCTGAGATCTTTTGGCTTACAAGGCATTAAAATAGAAAACAATTCATCCTATACCTCTGGCCCTTTTACTAAAAGGGGCACAGATTGGACAGGGTCTTTTTAAGATATTTTCAAATGTCTTCATTCTCTCAATTCATCTGAATGAAATGAAACTTTATCTAGACATGGCTGATATAAATATTACGGTAACTGAAATTGAACTGTAATGTAGTTTCCCTAAAAAGAGTAACAGAAGCTTCTTAGTGTAAGTTGTAATTAGCAATTTACAATAAACAGTTCCATATCTTCATTAAGTATTGTCATTATTATCACTGTTGTAAACCAGGACCTGGCAATAATATTCATCACAATAATATTCATCAGACAATTTTAACATTTTCAGGTCATCCAGAAAGACTGCTCTGCACTAACAATGTCTCTCCTCTCTCTAGTTGGTCTTCAATCATCCAAGTGTATACTCGCCTGGTTGGCTCAGTTGTCTTAAGAAAAGAGCCATTTACTGCTCTCACTAGCTGCATCTCTGAAGGTCCTCACCAAAACCCAAACCATTTTATGCAATACACTAGCACTGATCCATGACTACAATTGATTGACAGAGAAAATAAAACTTGTCTTGAAACTTCAAGTTAATAATGCCAAGATATTTTACATATATAATTTGCCCAGTGCATCAATCGCGTTTTTTAACTGTTCCTAAAAATCAGATCCTGAACATCTGATCGAGGAGTATTTCAAAACTTCCCCCAATATCACAGGTCATCAAGTAACAAAGCAGTCCTGGCTCATCGTTTAGAGAAGTCATGTCCAGAATATCATCTAGCAATACTGCACTGTACCTCTCACACTTCAGCAGAAAACATGAAAGGTAGTCCAGTCACAGTGTAGTTCTAACTCCCTGATTCAGTCAAAATGTATAAACTGACATCATCAATTTTATACTAATCCCCAGCAGTCCAAAAAGTATTCCAGTAATATTGTAATCTCAACTCTTTGATTCAATATAAATGCGCTGGACGTGTGTAGTCCAGACATACGGTAATACTCTTAAATCAGTGCAAAAAATAATGTGGTCCTGTTTCTTAATTCAATACAAATGCCCTACACATTTAAGGTAGTTCAGTCATGATACAGACCCGTCTTTCAGTTCACTAGAAATGCAACTACATGGGGAAGTGAAATCATAAAGTGTTAAAACGCAAGGAACTAATTTCTCTGATGAAGCTTCAACAGATCCTTGGTAATAGTACTTACTGATTTCTTCTATGTAGCTGAAACCTTAATATTGGCGAGACTACAGACAGAAAAACCAAGTTTTAATTTTGTTGGGTAGAAATCAAGTTGCAGCCAATGCTGTCGAAAGACTTTTTTTTCCAGATTTATATATGGAAATCTTCCCAATGATCCCTCCACAATATCTTTTACCCAATAAATTTTTGAGTAACAAATGCATACACATCTCCTGCTATGACCAGTGCCACAGGTAGCCTATATTGAATCTGTGAGCTTTCATGTCTAACCATTTGAGAGATCAACCAGACCTTATGAATATGGTTCTCTTGATGTTTTTGGGTCGTGAGTAAGTTTTGCCTTCTATCTCAGAAGGCAAAACTTACTCGAATAAGAAATGGTGTAACCTAAACTTTCCTTTAATGAGTTGATCAAGATTTAGTTCTCCTATGTACCTCCTGACTTTGCATAGTGAAGTATGAAATATAAGTGACATCGATAATAATGGGAATATCCTAGTACAAACTATATACATGGTAAAATCAGTATATCTATCTAATGGCAGATTGCTAATCAACGTTCATTATATGGTAGAAAAGGAAGCCTGAATTGCCCTGGAATCCATTTTTAAGGGCTAAGCTCACTATTACGGACTTCATGAAAGCCAACTCTTTTAAAACACAGCATTCTTTCTGTGCAGGAGGCCTTTTGAGTATAGCATTATCAAACATGTCAGATGACGTCACACTTATCAAAAGGTTTAGTCAGTTGTTCATAATACAATCATTACTGAACTGCAGTTGTTAGACGAAAACTTGTGACTTAGAATGAAAGCTGGCTACAAAAAGCTTTGTAACAAACCAAACTCTTACGAATTGTACATGACTAACATACACCTTTTAAGTTCCAACAAAACAAGTTATCGCATCAATTCCTCTCCTGTTAGTAATTAGAGCTACAAATCATGAGAGCAACACCACTTCAGATTACTCCAATATTCGGCTCTATTTCTTTCTTCAAGAAATATTGGATACTAAAACGACAGACTATTTCTTCAGCTCCATCCAAAAAGCTTCGAGGAATCTTGCACCATATCAGCGTTGATTATTATGATGAGACAAGGGACTCCATTACTGAGAACTAGACTAATGCACAAATAACCAAGCACAGTTTTTGTTATTACATCTACAGCAACGCTCTATACAAACCACATTCTTCCTTATATTTGATCCCTTACCGTTACTGTTACCGTTCAGGAGTAACTGGCCACTCAATGGTATTGTAGAAAAATCGATTCTTGAGGATGCCTTGTCATGGCTCTGACGAGATCAGTTGTTCGTAACGCCCCCAGAGAGACCTAAGAACAACGAAATGGATCATTAGTCTGGTTTTAGTTAAATTTAACTTAAACCACAGCAGAGGGATTAGACCTAATCATCTCGACAATTAATGCAAGAAAAGTGCGTTTTAATCCTTCATGTTTTAGGAGTGCAACCTTAAGAGCAGTATAGTGGAAGGGTCAAGTACACTGACTATACAGTACATTATGCATACAAAGCATAGGCAGTGCAGTGCAGTACAGTTGAGTTATTAGGGAGGATTGATCTAAGGAAGTAGTATCATTAAATAAAACAGAATTGAACTTCACTGACTGATGTGTAAAGACTGACTGCAGCAGAGGAAGAGGGAGCCACTAGCCAGTCTGATGGGAGACCGGAATGTACCACAAGGAGCAGCATCCATCCTAACAAGATTTTTGAAATCTTTTGGTGATGCAACAGAAACCCCTTCAAAACTACCAATAGCAAGTTGATTTTCTATCTTGTGCACATTTCATAAAAGCACTTCACTAGCTTCGTGTTAACAGGCAGGTTATGGAAATAAACAAGCCGCATAAGTTGAATATCTTTATAATATATATTTAGCACGACAAATCAGGCGCCAAGTATCAAACCAGAATCAAATCATGGATGCAATAAGGTTCATAAATAATGATTCTGTGCAAATGTAAGGAGGGGAGTCGACTGGCTTGAAGAATCGACACGGCATTTTTCATAGACCATATTATAATGTTATAGGATGAACCGAGAAGGCAGTTCCTGACCCTCCTCGCGTTTTTGTGCTTCAAAATGACACTTCTAGTAAACAGCTGAGACTTTAGTTCTGTGTCAATTTAATAACCAATTCCTATCTTAAGGTTCATGCTTTTACATAATAGTACTGACTCTTATTTGTCTCTTGCTTCCTAATGAGCACCATAATATTCTTTGGAAGCTTCTTGAATTTCAAGTCTGTGCCCCTTTGGTGGGCTTGTTCCGTATGAATAGGGCTCTTCATCTTCTGAATAATAATAATAATAATAATAATAATAATAATAATAATAATAATAATAATAATAATAATAATAATATTAACTAGTCTATACATAAAACTTTCAGGAAAGAGAGTGTTTATAGCAAAAATGATTTAAGCAATTTTTATTGAAAATTTGCCCTCCCATTGACCCTGGAGTTATGGACAGATTAAATAATTGTTTTTTTTAAGTTTTTAACTAGACAAAAAAAGGTAATAAACTTGATAGGGGTAAATACTTTATTTAGTTGTTAATTTACCTGTTTTTTTAATAACTGATTTCCTCTTTCTGTATATCCCTTCACTTTCTGTTGCTTCTTTTGAATGAACACCTTAATAATATTCTTTGAAAGCTTGAATTTCAAGTCAGTGGCCCCTTCGGTGCACTTATTCCATATGAATAGGGTTCATCTTCTGAATAATAATAATAATAATAATAATAATAATAATAATAATAATAATAATAATAATAATAATAATAATAATAATAATAATAATAATAATAATAATAATAATAATAATAATAATAATAATAATAATAATAATAAAAACTAGTCTATACATAAAACTTTCAGGAAAGAGAGTGTTTATAGCAAAAATGATTTAAGCAATTTTTTTTGAAAATTTGCCCTCCCACTGACCCTGGAGTTATGGACAGATTAAATAAGTTTTTTTTTTTTTAAGTTTTTAGCTAGACAAAAAAAGGTAATAAACTTGATAGGGATAAAGACTTTGAGAGAGAGAGAGAGAGAGAGAGAGAGAGAGAGAGAGAGAGAGAGAGAGAGAGAGAGAGAGAGAGAGGACTTATGTTTAAAGAAGTCCTATGGATTATAACTGAATGAAATATATGTCAGTGTCACTCTACACCATTATTATACATTCCCACTTCATGATTTTAATTTTTTGTTTCAGAATCAAACTGACATTCTCGTCTTACTCAAAACAACAGCAGTGTCTTCTCCTGTCTAAAATGACGCCAGATAAAGAATCCTACAGGTAGCAACAGATAAGGCTGGTGTGGTGCGCAGCGCTGCAATGAAGTGACTGTCACTCAACATATCTGAAGCACAATTCCCCATTTGTAAACAAAGCGACTAAAGAGGCCAGCGACATTCAGCATTCTATCACGAACTAAAGCCATGACAAGGCACTAATCAAGCTTCATCCACGAAATATCTGAGGTATCATCCTTGACATATATTAACACTGTGAGCAGTTATAGTGAAGTGATGAGAGTGAGGGAATGATCTTGACACCTTCAAATATTGGTGGAACACCTTCAGTTTGGGAAGCAAACAGTGACCCTATCATTCCTCTGACCTGTGAGTTGCTGCAAAGACAGGCCTAATACTCTTACAATCATGATTGGTTACCTACATTCAGTGTGGAGCAAATGTTTCTTTTTCTAATGATGAAAATAGTCCTAAAAATAAATCCCTGGTTGTACAATGCTACCGGGCTACTACGTCAGTAAAGAAAAACAAAAATTCTCTCTAGCTGTAAATTTTAGTCCTCAGTATTCAAGGCTCTTCATATAGATTTCAAATTTTGACTGTCAAGTCATAAAACCTGCTTTAAAAATGATTCAAATGACTGGTCAGCTATGCCGAAACAATCACAGAACCTATAGGCCTTACAAGAGGTCACCAAAGGGGATGGAATTCCCACTGAAAACAGCTCTTATATAGTAATAGAGGCTCATGCACCCCTTCAAAAGATCATCCAAAAGCAGGCTGATTAACCCATCTGCAACATACAAGAAATCCAGTTCCCAAAAGGAAAGCAACTCTAGGGAAAGAGGGAGTCAAACTGTAATAAAGATTCAGAGCCTATATCACAGTTTCGAAAGCCTCTGGCGAGTGCCAGATGGGAACACCTTTCTGTGGAGTACTGTCTTCCGTTCACCTTACCGGATTTACACGTTACAGCACAAGCAATGGGCATTCCTGTTTAACCATCTAGAGTGAAGTTACACAGTATTTGTCTTGTTCAGTGTTAACTGCCAAATTTTCCTTAGTGCTCATTACTATCAACAATATATAAAAGCTCAAATAGCACCAACATTGTGTTATTTTAAATTACCACAGAATAAGGAAAAATCTTCCTTAATGATGTCAGCTACTTGACATTTTATACTGCCACAAAAAAGAGAGTTCTTCCTTTAATAATGTCAGCTACCACAGGAACTTCAGTCACACCCAAGATACGGGATTCTTCACTCGATTCAGTCACATCATCCCAAACGGAGGAATGGAAGTTTTTTCTGTTCACCTTCGATCGCTGTGAAATCAAGGGAGTTCGGGTGAAGGTAAATTAATTTGGGTCATCTGCCCTGTAGCCAATATGATGGATACCGAGGGAGAGCAGATGGTATTTTAATAATTTACTCATTTTTATTTATTTAGTTGTTAATTTACCTGTTTTTTTAATAAGTGATTTCCTCTTTCTGTATATCCCTTCACTTTCTGTTGCTTCTTTTGAATGAGCACCTTAATAATATTCTTTGAAAGCTTGAATTTCAAGTCAATGGCCCCTTCGGTGCGCTTCTTCCATATGAATAGGGTTCATCTTCGGAATCATAATAATAATAATAATAATAATAATAATAATAATAATAATAATAATAATAATAATAATAATAATAATAATAACATTGACATGCTGTGTTAATAACGAGATGCTACAAGTCTCTCAGTAACTATGGTGTCTCTGCCTGTGGTCTATCAGAACGAATGGCAGAAAGGAAGGAAGAACACTTTCGCAAGGAACAACGTAATTACCCTCAGAAACCAGTTAACCTATTTGGTGCACTTTACACGAAAGCGCTTTTCCTGCCTCACTTTCATAGGCAGGTTGAGTAAACAAATGTGAGGCACAGGGTGAATATCTACATAAAATATACACAGCACGTCAAACTTAATATTCAGTATGAGGTCTGAATCAAAGCTTGAATGGAACTAGGTTGACAACAATGTTCCTGACCCTGTCATTGTATATTTAAGGCGACACTTTTGGTTCAAAGTTCAGACTAGTCCTGTGTAAATCTGTTAATCTATTCTTATCATAAGGTTGGCGCATTTATATAAGAACTATATGTAAAACCTTCAGTAAGGTCAAAGTTTATGCCAAAAAGGTTTTATGCATAATTTACTAAATGTAAATATTTTAGCACTCGTATCAAACTTTGAGTTTTCGACACATTAATGGGTCCCTTTTTCTCAAGGATTATCTAAACATATGGAAAGCTTACCTAGTTCAATCGTCGACTCCATCCCTTCTGCCACGAGTGTTGAATAGCATTCTCCTCGGCGTAGGTTACAAATTTAGGCGTTAGTGGTTCCTGGTCCTCCGTCGTTTTGGTACAAACAAAATTCATTTCAGTACATCCATAAAACCAGTTTGATACAATATTCAGTTCATTACTTCTCAAATAATGTCACCATTGAAACTGATTTCTTGAAACATTTACAATTTTTATCACTGAAACTGTTGTGTTTGCGTTATATTTATCGGTACTTATCCCACATACAGTATGTACAAACAATTATCTCTTGCAACTCAATTGAAGTTTACACATTTCAGATATCTAGTTCGTTTTGCAACTGTCATAATAACTTACTAATCTATTTGTACTACTCTTAATTTCGTCATTCCAACATAACTACCTTAACCAACCGTGTTTATTTTGCAATTATAAATCTCTATTTACTTATTGATTTCTCGATACTCACTCACTACAAAGAAAGATATTAAATGAACACGTTTAGCCAAAAGGTTCCCAAATATGGGCAGGCGACAATGTTTACTCCAGAGATGAATGTCACACTACCACTGATGATTTCAAAACAATGCTTTTGCATAAGAGCCCACGTCACAAAATTCACCTTATTCGGGGAAATTAGCTTTTTGATAGGGGGATAGGGTCCACTAGTTTATTAAACTTCCTGTGGATTTATACTGGTCACTGGTATGGTGGTTAGTGTCTTGGTACAGCGCTCACATGTCATGAGTTTGCGCCTCCCCCAGGGCGATGAAAAATCACTGGCTCTGAAACCAACTTATTCTTTGGAAGCTTGAATTTCAAGTCAATGGCAACTGAGTGCTTGTTCCATGTGAATAGGTTTCATCTACTGAACAAATAAAGTTTAGAGTCAGTACTCCAATCTATTACATTATTTACTATTTTACTCAGTAACTAATGTCTTGAATGGTCTAATTAACAAGAAAAACCGTGAGTTGTATCGAACTGTCTTGATGGATGCACTGAACCGACTCGAATCGAAATGGCCGCAGCCCCTGAAGTGAAACCTCGTCTGTAAACAAAAATATTCCTACATTAACTACTTATAAAGTAAAAGTTTGATACAAATGATGACATATAAGGCTCAAACTACAAAGGAATTGTACCAGTTAATTCCTCAAGTGATGTCAGCTTTGGGGCGATGAAAACCACTAAATTTTTCTCTACATAATGCATGAATGGCATTGTGTGCAACATAATTTAGCATCAGAAATGTTCAAGTAGCCTACCATTCAGTAATGTCCAGTGCAACACATTAATTATTCTGTTACCAATTTCTGATATTGAATGCTACGGAACCATCCTAAAAGAATGGCCAGCAGTGTGCCATTTCCTTCTGAAAATGCCTTTATGAGGCATTCATAAAATCCAGTGCATCACATCTGTAAGCCTTAATTTCAACTACTTAATGCAATGAAATGAAACTGTGCATCATTTCACATTCAATTAACAATCTACGTTAATGATGAAATGAGACACTAAAGAAAGCGTGAACATTTTCTTGAGATATTTCCTGTGCTTGGCAGTCAAAGGCAGTCCCCCCACCAGCCATCTTTTGATGCTATATTTAATATTTGTTAATAATACAGAAATGGAAGCTGGTCCCATGAAGGAACGCTGGGCAGCCTTTGATCAACCCTGAATATCACTATTGAGTAAACAGGTTATGCAAAATGATCAGTAACATGACCAGTTCTACAGTATTTCAATCCCGTTTCACCCATTTCAAAGACAAAAGATCTTACACCATTAGTCAAAACAGTTAAGACTGTTAAACACTAGAGAACGACCTTCACTCAACGTGTGAAATGAAGTAATGTGACTTTATTAACCCTCTAATAAATAACCTCTGAAAGAATATATCACCTTCATTCGTCTTTGGTATATGTCTGCAGAACCGAACACATCCACGCTCTTTGTTGGAAATACCTGCGTTCTGCTCAAAAGAATGTAGGCTAACATCCTTTGTGGTGAATTCCACCACTTGAATGCTTTGCTTGGCTAAAATGAAGCCTATATTAGAAACTAGAGTTATTGGAATGGAATGGAAGACGGAGAAATTGTGCCAAACCCTTTCAACAAGCAGGACAAGTCCACTGTATAGGTGACTCCTTATGACAATTGAAAATAACAGTTCTTTACGATTACTGACAACATGGATGCCTTCTCTCTCTCTCTCTCTCTCTCTCTCTCTCTCTCTCTCTCTCTCTCTCTTCAGGTATTAGCCCAACAGAAAGGTAGCATGGCTCCGCCCACATCACATCACTAAACCCACAGGACTCAAAAAGGAACTCGATTATTCAAGAAATCCCTATGACTCGATTCAGGGAACCAATTACTGACACCCGTCCTCTCTCTCTCTCTCTCTCTCTCTCTCTCTCTCTCTCTCTCTCTCTCTCTCTCTAACAACTGCTTCTTCATCTGCCAAATTGGCGGCCATGGCAGCAGACGCCGCTGCCATACATAAGAAGCCTACATGACATATATATGTATGTGTGATCTTAGCATAGCAGGGCTAACCTATGATCAGGTGCCAAGCTGCAAAATGGGAAGTCCTATGTCATCCACAGTTGGCTTGAGAGAGAGAGAGAGAGAGAGAGAGAGAGAGAGAGAGAGAGAGAGAGAGAGAGAGAGAGAGAGAATTATGGTCATTAAAACTGGCGTCGCAGCATCTAGGTTACTGACGTCGTAAGGAAGCTGAATTGAACTCGCATCTGTACTAGCATCTCTGTCTGTCTGTCTGTCTGTCTGTCTGTCTGTCTGTCTGTCTGTCTGTCTGTCTGTCTGTCTGTCTGTCTGTCTGTCTGTCTCTCGTAAGCTAGCCAAATCTCTTTACCATAACAGACAAATAAAATCACGCAACTAATGCTAACATGAAAAACAGGAACTGATCTGAACACTTTGAACACAGTAAATGTATTAGAAATATACTCTAATTCCTGGGATGTACCTGTAAAAATAACCTTAGTATGGTAAACACTGATTAAATTAGCATCAACGAACTCCAGTACAAGGACAGAACTGCAGCAAACACTGCACTCATTGACATGGCAGCAGCCTATCTAGTACGATAGCTTAAGTCGAAGCTATCTGCTACCACAAACTATCACACCAGTCAAACGTACCATAAAATTTGATGAAGCTCTCTTAAGAGACTATCTGGTTGATATACACTGCTATGGACAATAACTAAAGGGGCAATGAAATGAATTTGCCAATTGTATAGGCACAAACGTCTGGGCTGGTCTATGGACGATACAGACAGAGGGAAGGGTAAAGATTAACAGGGATATGAACAACCTATGCAAGGAATTTTTAACACCATTTCGAATGTTGATTTTGACACCAATTCGAATGGTAATTTTGACACCAATTCAAATGGTGATTTCGATGCCAATTGAATGATACCTTAAACACCAATTCGAATGCTAATTTTGTCATCAATTGAATGATAATTTTTATGTCAACTGGATGATAATTTTAACTCCAATTCGAATGATGATTTTGATGCCAATAGAATGATAATTTTGACACCAATTCGAATGATGATTTTTGACACCAATAAGATTTACTTTGAACGTCAAGGAGGAAAATCCATATAATATATTCTGTAAAAGCGCCGAGCACTCGGGGGGACCCTCCGCCAGAAGTGTAAGACTGGTTTTGGTTTAACAAGGTCTTCAGCCAATAACTTCACTATCCATTGGACTTGAATGACACTGTTGCACCTCAAAGCTACTGAATACAGGAATAGATAGAATTCAGGGGGAGGGATGAGGGAGGCTATTCTGTGTCCACGCACAAACATTATTGTGATATTTGTTCATAAAACGCTACAGGTACTTTGGCACTGGCGTTTGATTACAGAATAATACTGTAGCTATTTCGTGGATTCTGTAATATACCCCATCAAGTTTTTTTCTTTTACTTTTATATCAGATGACAGTGTTGTCAAGACAAGAATATGTTATCCCGTCAATCACGAATACCAAGAATACAAGTAGACCCAGCATGACAAGCTTCAAGAATAGCCTCTATTCTCCCACTCGAGAAATGACAATATACCTGGAAGATTTGTGAAGGCTTTGGTAATTCTAAGCCCGCTGTCCGCGGTGAGGTAGCCTATGGCAGTTGACGTTTTTCTATAGAACTTGACCTGCTGAACAAGAATTTCAAGTAAAATCTTGTCGGTCGGCTGTAACTAAAGCGTAATAGACCCTCGAAGACTGCACACCGGTACCGTGGGTCCCCTGCACTGGCGCATACAGCTCAAGGGTAAATTACAGTTTAGCTGCAGCCGACGGGCAAAATATTACCCTAAACTCATGCAAAGCAAGCAAAGCAACACTGAAAACGTCAACTGCCACAGGCTACCTCAACTACACACTAACCGTTGCTTGCCATCAGGCGAAGAAACGTAAACGGTAAACAAATCCGCCATCTTGGGTTACGAACCAATAGGGAGCCATATGTTCAGCAGGAGGGGGAAGGAGAGGTACTGCACAAAAGGTACAAGTTGGTAAAGTGACGTAGGACTGTTATGTAGAAACATGGCGTTAAATGACAGTTACCCAAAAATAATAACGCTCCTACATGAAAAGCACTAAAACCTAATAACACCAAAACACAGGTGACCTAACTACCTACTAATAAAGAAGATAGTTTAGAACCTTACCTTAAAGGGGTGGAGGGTACAATTCAGCCGCCGCCTTTACAAACGCGTGGAGCCTCGTCTTCGGGTCATCAAAGTGGATTTTAAAATGGGCTACTGCCAAGTACCCGACAAAGTTGTACCCCTACGGCCGTACCAGGCGTCGTCTCACGAAGTTCCCTCCACCTCCTCTCAATAGTATTTGTATGCGCACCAGTTACTGGGTCCACAAAGTTCATGGAGTGATTGACGGTTAAGTGCACGTAGCCTTCGTCCTTCAGGCAGTCATAAGCTCTCCAGCAATCAGATACAATAGTTGTCCCCGGTACAATGTAGTCCTTATAACTAAGGTAGCAATTGACACAGGTAAGAGGCAAATTGCACTTGGTTACAGGCTCAGAGGAGCGGGAGGTTCCATGGTTACGTCCGTCATCATGCTGGGTTGAAGAGTGAGTGAACTGTGCCGGTGAACTGCACCGGAACAGGGTAGGAAGGATAAAGTTGGGGGTGCTAAAAGTGTATTTCTGCTTTCAGTTTTGGGGGTAGCGGAATGCTTTGACAGCTGCGCGCCTTATCCGCATTTTTAAAAATAATCTGGCAGGCTCGTATGCTCTGGCAAGCGGTAATATTAGCTTTTGGCGCCAACCACAGGGCTTACAAAATATGTAAAAAAAAGTTTCTGTTAACGTCACTGAGAGAAAGTGGTAGCGAAACGTCCTGCAAGACCCTTCTTCTCCTCCTACCCCATATACATGCTTCAGGTGTCTGCCAACAAATGTAAAGTAATTTTGTAAGTTATTTATGGTAAAATCATGTTGCGAAAGAGACGTCAATATATTTGTGAACGGAAAAGTACTGGGAAGAACGTTGTAGGCACAAGCTACAACGAATAGGAAACGGTTATAAAACAGTTGAGCAAAGGAATAAATGTAACTGAGTTTATGTATCCCCCAAATTCTCCACCTGGGTGAAACGTAATGTTGGGGTAACGTTGCAACGTGATTGGTTGGGTACAGCCACCCGCCAAAAAACCCACCAACTACTCTCTCAGTTGGAGGCATTGGATGAACCGAAAGCTCCCCTGTAAGACCGCGCATGCGTGACATGGCCTGGAATCAGCAGTAGTAGTGGTACATGAAAATTGCCTTTGCAACGGCCCACGCTGTCCATTTATTCGCCCTTATTTTTACGCTTGTTTTTTTGTGTTCCAAATGACATATATAACTGGAAATACAACAATAAATTGCCCAAACCTTTTCCCAAGTTATTTACTCCCACCCAGAACCCCGGATTCCCAACGGGTCCCCTCATCGTGAGCTATTCTCGAAAGTGTTTTTACCCACCCAGGACCCAGATTCCCAACCGGTCCCCCTTACCGTTGGCTACAGTTCTAAGGTAATTTACAGCTTAATTACAGCCGAGCAACAAAATATTACTTTAAATTCTTGTTCAGCAAGTAAAGTTCTATAGAAAAATGTCAACTGCCATAACCTAGCCCACCGTGGACAGCCGGCTTAGATCTACCAAGGCTTTTCCAGGAAAACCTTTACACAGAAGATTAAGCAACTTCAAATTGTCAAATATGACACCCAAGTACCTTTCAACACTTCATACAAAATATGTTAGGAACACCCATAATGATATTATAATTTATCCTGCCGTCAGCATACAGTGAACATTTTAATCTCTATTTCGACGACAGTCGGGAAAACAGAATCAGTTTCCATCACTCGAGACCCGACTGTCGGGAACGCAAGGCTACTTGCCTCCATTATATTGAACACAATCAGGAGAATAACAGCAAACATACCATAAACTAATACCTCATTATAGGTCATTCTTGTTGGACTAATTGAGGATCTATGAAACTCAGGGCTTTCATCCTACTGCCTGCTCACTCTGTTCGCCCTCTTTCAAGAAATATTATTTCATAAATCACTAATCTCATATACCTGAAAATCAGTCCAGTTTCCCTACTGGAAACTGTCGGCCATGTAACATTTCTCTGGGCAGCTTTCAACTTGATGGTTTCAAACCTTCTCATCTTTATTATTCTAGACTGAAACCAGCGACCTCGTTCAGCGGACGGACCCAAAACACAACAAAACCTACCTTTTTTCACAACGACGTCCGAAAAATGCGGGAAAATCCTGCGAACATTGCTGAGAATCCCGTGACGGACGAGCCATAGGCATAACACTGCACTGCTTTTCCCAGTCCTCCACAATTCCGGCTGCCTTCAACACCCCTGGCCCAATCAGAACCACCCGTGATCCTCCTTTCCACACAAATGAGGAGGAGGAACCGACCTTCTGATTGGCTGAATAACAGAGGTTTTTTCCAGCTTGCGTTACGTTACTGTAAGAACACTTTAACGTTGAAAATGTGTAAAATAAATAAATAAATGCACTGGAGCTTTCACATATATACAAAGTGAATCAGAGGCTCAGTTCAGATGGGCAGTTTTACTTGCAGAAGAATCTCCTATTTCCCTCCACCTCCTTTTGCTTCTTCCTAATGAGCTTCAGTTCTTTGCAAGCTTGAATTTCAAGTCAGTGGCCTCTTTGCTGGGTTTGTTCCTTATGGATAGGTTCCATCTTCTGAAAAATAATAATAATAATAATAATAATAATAATAATAATAATAATAATAATAATAATAATCTTTGGAAGCTTGAATTTCAAAGTCAATGGCCCCATTTGTGGGCTTGTTCCATATGAATAAGGTTCATCTTCTGCATAATAATAATAATAATAATAATAATAATAATAATAATAATAATAATAATAATAATAATAATGCATCTTAAGCAAGGAACCAGTGCTTATAATAGGAGAGGCCACCATACAGAGGCAACGGATTAGCTCAACGCTGTATTTCTATGTGGACACAACTATTCTAAACACCATCTTTCTAAGGGAGGGAAGGTCACACATACGATGAAATGTAGCAAACTAAAATAAAATAAAAAATTTTTTAACTCAATTTACCTAGTTACTTGCTCTAACTGAACGGCCGTAGGAACCACCACCGTTATTTTTTAGAAAATGAGAGAGTCAATTTTCCACTCCTAGAGAGGAAGTCAATTTGATATATACGCCATCAAAAGTCAAATCACATTAAGTACAACTGTAACGAGCAATAGATGGGCAATGAACTGCCTCTTAGGAAATGCCTGGAAATAATGCAGGTCAAACCACGAAAGATTTCCTGCTGTCAACAACTGAACTAAATTCTACTTTAAAACCTCATGACCACCGCTGTGCTCTTCAAGAGTTCAGCGTCACTGAAAGACTTTCATTCTAAGTGCCATTTCTCAGCCAATAACGTGTTTCAATTAACAGTGTTACACTGTGCGCACGCGCGCTATAATCCAGCTTCTTTTTTCATAACTATGTTTCTCTCTCTCTCTCTCCCTCTCAACAAACACTGCTTCTCCTGAGAGTAATGTGCTGTTGAAATGAAAGACCTGGAAGCAAAGACGAAGAATTAGAACTGACTTAGCATCGACTTCGAAATCAAATTGAAATCATTTCCGGCAAAATACGAAACACTTGCAAATTGAAGAAGGTACAAAAATGTTGCCAAATAAAATGAAAAGTAGTAATGCGCTATACACCGCCAGAGAGTGCAATCATGAGACCAGTTTTATTGCAACCCCTGGTTAAGTACGTAGGGCCTATACAGAAACCGTGAAGACTCTTCAACAGAAGAGCACAACAGACTGTGGTCTGTTTTTGTGCCTTTCATTGTAATATAATTATGCGTTTGTATTTCCAGGCATTTGAAATGAATCATCAATTACTATGTAAGTAACGTATAACGAGTATACCCGGGGAGGTAGTGTTAGCACTTAGGAATCTCATTCAAAGCAGATAAATCAGACTGCTCAAGGGGTAAGACCCAGAGCTGCCACAAGGACATCTAAATCGCCCAAAACAGAAGCCTTTCCGCCTCCCAACCCACCTTGTAGCATTAAAGACGAAGTCCACCAAATACAGAAGACACCACAATATCCTCAAGTTCAGCCTAACTTCCATCGCAAGTGAAAAAGCCTGCCATAGGCTGTGATGGACAAGACACGTAGCATGTACAGAAGAGGCCAGGCTACCATAGACGCCTCAGATGGAAGGCACAGAGCCAAGGAAAGAATAACCAAAAGGTGGGCGGACATTTATGAGACTTTTGATGGACAGAAGCTCCTGAAGAGTATGCACTGGGCATCGTAAAGCCACGTGACCTGATTGTGACTGCACAAAACAGAGCAACGGGAAGGAAGAGGTCTGATGGCAGTGACACAGACAGGGACTCCTGAATTACATTCACATGATCCGATTCGTTTGTCTCATTCCTGTGTCGGCAATGCAAAGATGTCTAGGTGAATTTGCTCAGAAACAAAGAGAGAGAGAGAGAGAGAGAGAGAGAGAGAGAGAGAGAGAGAGAGAGAGAGACCAGCTTCTAAGGTCACATAGCAAACATGTACAGGGTTTGACGACACCACAAAATCCAAATTTTATGGAACAAAGCCAACAAAAGTCTAGCATAGTTGGTTTTGTAAAATTAATATTTAAGGTAGGTTAATCCTCCTAAGCAACAGAAGGCTTCCATAGTGCGATAGAATTCCGTAAAGATTATTAAAAG
This sequence comes from Macrobrachium rosenbergii, assembly GCF_040412425.1. NCBI lineage: Eukaryota > Metazoa > Arthropoda > Malacostraca > Decapoda > Palaemonidae > Macrobrachium > Macrobrachium rosenbergii. The sequence goes on from NW_027100729.1 coordinate 23,607, forward strand.
CAAGAGGTCAAAAAAAACCTGTTGTTGCAGTTGTAGAGAATTATCCAGAAGACGAAGAACCCTATTCCTGTGGAGCCAGTCATAAAACTACACTTTTAATCAAAAGTAATATACTACTGTGCATTTCAGGGTCGTGTCTAATAGATCTTCGTCGATGAAAATTTACCAAAGAATCAGATATGGACCGTATTTTGGAAATAGCTATTTGAGGCCACAGCCTAACTGGCAAAAATATGCAGTGATGTCCAATGTGGATAATTAAGGCACTTATCAGAGTAAATAAGAAAAAAAAATTAAAGGGAAACTTAGCTAAATTTAGTAAGCACCCAGAGAGAGGCTAGTTGTGACGTAAACTATGATATCAGACGTAATAGCAGGGCTCCCAGTAGTATGTTAGTGATTGTAGAAACACAAATATTTGACCATCTTGTACAGTAAGCAATACCTTGAGTAGGATATGTGATAATTATCGAAATTCTGTTTTCTCTATTTTCATCAAAAGTTCTTCACTTATGGTCTGCTCAAAGTGCAAGACCCTGACTCACACAAGGCTGGCCTAATCTTAAACAAACAACAGCACATCCTTTTACATAATTTCATATTACAATAATTGTTTTTTTTTATTTCACATTTCCTTCAATTTCAATAAAGTTCAGCATAATCAATGGATTACTGGATTATAAAATTTAGGGCATAGCCCAAGTGCTTGGACTATGAGTTAAGAATTTCATTCAGCACTACAATGTAGTTATGATTAAATGAAATATATAATCAAAATAACTGAAAATTGAAAGAATGAGTGACTTCAAAAACCGTTAATATAGAGACTCACTGATAACCACTCAACAACCCTACATCAAACATTAGTGTCAGTTCCAAGTAATTGAATCAAGCGTATAGAAGCAACAAAACTGACACAGAGGCACACAAATAAAATAATGAAGGGGAGAGTAGTGTGCTTTACCAAGCACTGTGGATTATTATGGGATTGATCACGCATTAAGGAAGTTAAGGTTAGAACACTTGCGTTATGTTACATTCATTTAGTCGGGCCAACTTCCTATGTGCTGCATTGTAATTGGCTGAGCGCCGGCGGCCATTTTGCTTGTGTGTAATTGGAGGTTGCTAAAGACGTATCATTCTGTCACTGCAGCCGAGTCTACACCAGATTATCTCTCCATGGATCATTTACACTACACAGGCCACACCAAAAGAAACTCTGGATCGAAAGGAACAGAGTGTTCTGCCATTAACTGTACAAAGTATACAAAAACAAACAAAGAAGTGGCCTTCTACTCTTGTCCAAAGGACAGATAACACGAGGTGAGCATGTAAGGTGTCAAAGAAACGAGCAGGTAAAGGTTACTGCCGATTTATTACAGATCCAGGCGGCTTATGATTGCGGGCCGACTGACGCCGGGCCGTGAGAGACAATGGAATTGACTGTGACCTGAGGTCGAAACAATAAACAATAATATGCAGTGAACGAGTACGAATTTACAATAGAAACATACAGAGACACAATATAGATACAGTCTTGATGCCTGTGAATGAAGAAACCTGATACACAATGTGTGACATTCGTATAAATACCATAAAGTAAAAATGATTAAAATGCGTGACCTGGCACATTTTAGGCATGAGAGAGTTGACTAATTTAGCTTGAAGAAAACGGGAAGTCACCAAAGAAAACAAGCTCAGCGGAGACTTATTTAATGCTGCCGCCGAAACACTATCCTGGCGCCGGGTGGTGACTTTACAAATACTTCTGTCCCAAGACGAGGGACGCGTCTGATTAATTTGTACCTGGTGGGACGCTGAAGGGTGCCGCGGCTCCCTGCAGAGGATAACTGAGGGGCCTCCGCCTGTGAGGCTGCTGTTTGGGCGGTCCCTTCCTGGGGCGGCCGCGCCTATTTTGGTGAGGGCGTGCTGAAAAGTGCGTTTGGGCGGAAGGGTGCTGCGACGCTGCCGGGACTCTCCGACAGGAAGGCGGGCTTTGCCGGTCTATGGAAACCCAGTCGTTCCTGCCTGGAAGTGCCTCATTAGTTGGGCAACGCCTTGCTGTTCCGTTCCAGCACGCGGAAGGGTCCCCTGTAGGGCTTAGTTAGTGGTGGACGGACGGCGTCGACTCTGACCTTTGAGACGTGGGTGGCGGATGACAGCTGTGGCGGCGGCTGAAGGTGGTTGCTCTGTCGATGTATGAGCGCCTGCAAGGGGCGTAACTTGCCGCCACGTCGCGGAGCCTCTGCAGAGATGGGAGTGGCGATCATCCGTCACGAGCTCTCCCGGCACCACGAGGGGTTCCCATCCAGGTTTGTTCAGCTGCGGATGGGGTGCCGTCGGCTCTGGGGCGGTCCTCAAAGGAGGACCCACGGCAGCTGATGTTTCCAGTCCTCGGCGGTGCAGCGGGCCATGAGGATGACTTTGGGACCTGTGGAACCGTTCCACCAGGCCGTTGGCCGCTGGGTTATTACGCTGTGGTGGTGTTGGTGCGTGGTTCCCAGCAGTTGAGCCAGGGCAGACCACAGCTCGGAGAGGAAAGCGGGGCCTGTCGGTTGTGATGTGGTCCGGGGCGCCGAAGCGGCTAACCCAACTGGAGAGCAGGGCCTAATTTGCGCTGGCGGTGGCTTCTTGCATGGGCGTGGCTTGGGCCACCTCGTTGAACGGTCTACCACCGTGAGGAGGTATCTGGATCCGCCTGATGGGGAAGGGGCCCGACGACGTCGATGTGGATGTGGCCGAAGCGGCGCCTGGCTGTGGGAATATTCGCCTACCCCCGACTGCGTGTGACGACCCACTTTACTGGTCTGGCACTGCAGGCACTGTTTTGCCCAGGCTGTGGCGAAGCATATTGCACCCCAATGCCAGACGAACTTTTGAAAGCAGTTTGGCCGTGGTCCTGCCGGAGGGTGTGAGGCCGTGGATGATGTCAAATACCTGGCGGCTTGTGAGGCTGGAACCAAAGGGCGGGGCTGGCCTGTGCTGATGTCACAGAGCAGACTGGGGCCTCGGGCGAGGGTCACGTCCCGCCCTCTTGAGGATGTGATGGCGGTCGGTATGCTGGGGTTTCTGGGTCAGCGGCCTGTTCTCTGGCAAGGTCCTGGTAATCTACACCAAGCTGCACTGCGTTCAACTCGACTCTGGAGAGGGCGTCTGCTCTGGGATTTTTTCTTGCAATATTTGGGGAGGTACCTGACGGAACAGGTAAATTCGGCTATGGCTGAGAGGTGGCGCTGCTGTCTGGAAGACCATGCGTCCCCTTGCTTCGTGAAAGCGTGAACCAGTGGCTGGTGGTCTGTGAAGATTGTGAAGGGCGTCCCCTCCAGGAGGAACTTGAAGTGCCGAACTTGTACATCGCGCAGAGTTCCCTGTCGAAGGTGCTGTATCGGGACTCTGATGGATTGAACTTTTTTTGCTGAAGAAGGCGATGGGCTGGGGCGCCGTTGATGATTTACTCAGAACAGCACCGCAGGCAGCGTTACTGGCGTCTGTCGTCAGCTGGAGGGGAGCCTTGGGATCCTGGTGTGCCGGCGGTTGCCTTGGTGAGGTTTCCTTCGTCCGGGGAAAAGGCCTGCTGCTGGCTGGGTCCCCAAGACAGGGACTTCGGTTGACCTTTTAGGACTTCCGTCAGGGGGCCGTGGTGTCGCGATCCGGGGATGAAGCGCCTGTAGAAGTTTACCATCCCAAGGAACTCCTGGACGGCCTTGATGGAGGTGGGTGAAGAGGAACTTTGCTTGCCGGCTGCCACTTTCGATGTAAGAGGGCGGACGCCTGTCGGAGATACCTCGTGACCCAGGAACTCTGCTTTCTGGACGCCCGAATGTACACTTGTCAAAACGGACAGTTAGGCCGTTTTCTTGGTCAGGCGCTGGAGGACTGCTTTGATGTGCCTTTGGTGTTCGCTGTGAGACCTGGAAAATATGAGAATGTCGTTCATTAGCAGACGCAGAATTTTAGGTCCCCCAGGATGTTGTCCATGAGCCGCTGGAAGGTGGCCCGGCGTTCCTCAGCCCGAAGGTGGAGAAGGCGAACACATAGGACCCGAAGGGCGTGATGATGGCTGTCTTTGGTATGTCCTCTGGCGCAACAGGTACCTGAAAATAAGATTTAAGAAGGTCCAATTTAGTGAATATTTTGGCCCCGTGAAAGGAGGCCGTAAGGTCTTGCATATTGGGCAGAGGGTAGTGGTCGGGCTCCGTTGCAATGTTGAGCCGTCTGTAGTCATTCAGGGTCTCCAGGAGCCGTCCGGTTTCTGCACCATGTGGAGGGGGAGGCCCATGGACTGGAGGCTTTCCTGCAGATGCCCATCCGTTCCATCTCCGCGAATGCTAAAGCGGGCCTCCTGAAGGCGCTGGGGAAGCCTGCGGAACTTCGTATATGTGTCGGGGCCCTTTAGTCACTATATGGTGGTATATGCCGTGCATGGCTGGGGCCCCGGGGACTTGGCGGCTTCGGCTTAAACACCTCATGGGAACTCCGACAGAAGGTGTGCGTGCTGGTGGGGCGTCGGCGCTGATGGTGGGTCTGGGTCCCGCCGTTTTGGGAGAGACCGGAAGGAGTCGGTGTCGAGGCGCTTTGCGCCCACGTCGACTAGCAGGCCGAAAGTGCGCCAGAAAATCGGCCCCAGGAGTGGGGTTCCTACGTCCGCGACGATGAAGTCCCAAAAGTAACTCTGGCCAAGGATGGAGATCGACAGGAGCCTGGTGCCGTAGGAGAGGATGGGGTTCCGTTGGCGGCCGTCAGGAAGGCGGCTGAGGTCTGGTGTCTGGTTGCGGTCCTCTCTGGATGCTGGGAAGACCGACTTGAAGGCTCCTGTGTCGACCAGCATCATCCTGCCGGATGCCAGCGGTGTCGCGGATTGAAACCTACTGTTTTTGAGGCCCTGGGTTCTTCGGCTGCCATGGCGGCCTGTCCTGCCATTATTATAACCACCCGTTTTTGAAGCGGTTGAACGAGCAGGGCGGCAGGCAGTTTTATTTCCTTTCCGAACCACTTAATGATAGCGACAGAAGCCGGGGACCACCGTCTACTGTGGTTCGGTGGACGTCTGTTGGCGATGGCGTTGACGGGCTGCTCACGTCCTCTTCAGGCTGGACGGAGCTGACCGGCTGAGTGGCCGGTTTTAGCCGCTGTGAAGCCTTGACGGAGTCTGTGAGGTGTTGTGCCGCCTCTGAGGTCCTCGACAGGCATGGTGTTACCAGTGCGCGATCTGGGCGTACTTCCGGGAGGAGTTGGCGAAGGAAAATTTCCCTTCACGAAGCTTATCTCCTGCCGCTTGTTCGTGCCACCCGAGACTGGTGTTGACAGGAGATCTACGACCATGCCCTAAGCGTCTCTTGGTTCGAGGTCGTGGCGTGGATTATTGGCAAGGTCGATTCACGGGCGGCCCTTCGGCGATGGGCAGGAGCAAGCTTCGAGGAGGAACTTTTTGTGGTGCTGTATGTGAGGGTGAGTGTTTGGTACCCAGCGAGATGAGTTTGTTGTACCGTCCTCCGGAAGGGCGTTGAGCACTGTGTCGGCCTGATAGGATTTCGTCCCTGAGGTCCGCGATTCTGAAGTGGCTCTCCACCCTGCGCAGCCACCTCGATGGGTTGCCCTGCGTAGAATACTTAGAATAGGCGGCAGCTTTAGGGTGAGGGCGGCCCGTGTGTGTTGCCCGGCCGTCGTGTGTTGGGCGCTGGTGTGGAGTTGCGGGAGGGCCTGGCGATGCGCGGGGCGGGCGGCGGCTGCGATGGGAGGTAGGTAAACCTCGGAGTCCGCGGGGTCCGCGTTTAACTGCATGAAGGAGGGGATATCCATAGGCGTCCATGCTCGCTCCTTTGACCCCCTTACTGGAGTAGGATACTTCGCGTCAATACGCACTTTCGTGCGCCGTGTGGTTCCGCTAGTGACGCTGGTGGGGTGCGCCGGCGAGTCAGCACGCTCAAACGCTGGTTACAGCGCCGTGTTTAGGCCGCTAAGAGCGTTTTTGGAGAAATCCTGGAGCCAAGACTGAGTCGCCGTGTGAGTCCGCTAATGGCTCCGGGATACTCGGGGTCACCACTGTAAGGTGTCAAAGGCGAGCAGGTAAAGGTTACTGCCGATTTATTACAGATCCAGGCGGCTTATATTGCGGCCGACTGACGCCGTTGGCCGTGAGAGACAATGGAATTGACTGTGACCTGAGGTCGAAACAATAAACAATAATATGCAGTGAACGAGTACGAATTACAATACGAAACATACAGAGACACAATATAGATACAGTCTTGATGCCTGTGAATGAAGAAACATGTGATACACAATGTGTGACATTCGTATAAATACCATAAAGTAAAAATGATTAAAATGCGTGACCTGGCACGTTTTAGGCGTGACTAATTTAGCTTGAAGAAAACGGGAAGTCACCAAAGAAAACAAGCTCAGCGGAGACTTAATTAATGGCGCCGCCGAAACACTATCCTGGCGCCGAATTGGTGACTTTACAAGCACATTAGTTTGGCAGCCCAGAATTCAACTGGCAGAGAAGTACACATTCTTCAGGTACAAGAATTACACCACTGATAGAGAGAGACCTACTGTTTCCACCAAGCAGCAAACTGTTTATCATCACAGAATCGGTGGAGTGTGTATTCAGAGAAATGTATCCCAATGTTGTCTCTGGTGCCAATGTTTTGCAAAAGCTAACGGCAGCAGTTTCCAATGTCAACTGTGATCTTTTGTGTACACCTTCATGTTCTCAAAGTGTACAGGTTATGAAGCAATTGTATGTTACATTGAGACTAACATATCAATTGAAAATAAAGAATGAAGCACCCAAAGAAAAGGAATTACGTAAAAACAGAAAACTGTTGAAAATTTCCCGTAAATGAATTCATATTAATCCAATGAGTATTTTGTTAACAGGTCATCACACTGACAGATAAGTATAGCCCTGTCTAACTCGTGTGTTAATGCTTTTGGTGGTGGACTGGTGGTGACTTTAATGCTAAACAATGTGTGCTATGTGTATGTGTTGATTGTTGATGCCTTTGGTGTGGTACGTGATTAGTAATTAAATGCTACCTATTTCCAATAGGTTGCGCACAGGCATAGCACTTTGTGCATATTTTGCTAAGGCATGGTATTTGCGAAGGCTTGACATTTTGCTAGCATGTTCTTCTCCTAGGGCCTATTATATCTGCCATCATTTAATGACATTGAAGTACAATAATTACTTTTCCAGATGCAGTCCTTTCACAGGTAATTCTACATAGCCTAAATGTTGGAAAATATGTATTATCTTATTTTACAGAACTTTGAATAAAATTGTCTAAACATTTTTCCAAGGGTTATTTTTATTTTATTTTACAGAACTTTGAATAAAACTGTTTAACCATTTATGTGTTATTTTTGTTTATAAATATACCATATACAGTACATGTCTTTAAGAATATCTGAGAGGAATAAAATTTTTATTCCACTAAGGAATTACCGAAATAGGTATTATTTGGAGCAAAGTCTGTTCTGCTGATCTAGTCACATTTGGCTGTGATGTATCTGAGTGGTCCTCTTACTGTTACATAATTATATAGGCCTATTTGTACCCTTATTTTCTGATATACGTCCATAAAATGAATAATCATAACAGCTGTCAAATAAATAAACATTGGCAGTTTGTTGTGTTCCAGCATAAAGACAAATTGTTGGCCCTACAGTGGGTTGCAGTGCACTCAGAGCATGTTTGTTTACAAAACGTCACTGTCGCTGCAGCTCCAGTTACACACAATCAAAATGGCGGCCAAATTAAGCTGCACATAGGAAGTCGGCCCTCTCTATGGCTCTCTCTGGCAGGACTAAGCAGGTAGGCTGCACGTGAACCGGAACTTTTGAGGAGACAATCTGAAGCAACAGAAACTTCAGGGTAAACGATGGTTGTTTTCACAGAAAGTGTTACTGTAAGACTTGGTGCATATTTAAGTTAAAGGAAACGTGAATTGCGCCATGGAACTGTATTACACAATTAATGTTCTCATTTGATGCACACTCCCTTATTGTACTTTACTTAGAGACATGACTCATCAAAAAGATGAGAGAGAGAGAGAGAGAGAGAGAGAGAGAGAGAGAGAGAGAGAGAGAGAGAGAGAGAGAGAGTATGCAGGGTAGGTGTTTGAGTGTGTGAAATAATATAAGAAAATTCCACACACAATACTACTATTACCAACATCTGAGTCTTCATTCATAAAGCATATGGGCGGGGTTTCAAATAAAGTACGTCATACCACAGTATCAATAAGTTGGGGGAGGGCCTTCAGTAACGACGTTCTACTAGTCTCTATCTACGAGCCTGCTATATTTAGCTAAGTTTCCCTTTAAATTTCTTTGATTTACTCTGATAAGTGCCTTAATTATCAACATTAGACGTCACTGCACATTTTTGCCAATTAGGCTGTGGCTTCAAATAGCTGTTTTCAAAATACGTTCCATATCCAATGCTTTGGATCTTATAAGATTTTGTCGGTGAAAATCAATTAGACACGGCCCTGAAATGCACAGCAGTCGCTTACGTAACCAATTCGGATCGTCGCTTCAGCTTCACAAAAATACTTCCTTACACACGTAACAGGGGACATTCCTTTCGAATGTCCTCCTCAGTCAAGCTGGACTTGGGTTTTTTGACGTCAGATTTTTATGTATATAGTATATGGGCGAATAGAATTAAAAAAAGAAAACACACAAGTTTATAGACTGTCGAAAAACATGTTTAAACTCTGACATGCCGAAACCGAAAAGCTTCCTTTGAAATTCTCAGAGGTTTCAGCTGAGAGAGAGAGAGAGAGAGAGAGCACGATTTTGGTGCAATACTTAACCGGTGAACTGTTGCTTACAACTGTCGAAATGGAGGCTATCGAAGAACGAGGTCTTTGGGTCAATGTTTTACTGAATGAAATTTAACAAATACGGTAGACTACTTGAGTGTGTATGTGTGTATGTGTATGTGTGTGTGTTTGCATATGCGTGCGTGTGCGTGTGTATAATGTCAACGTTTATTGATGGCCGCACTCACGTCAATAAAAGCACGAAATTACCTCGATTTGTTCATATTATATACTTTGCGCCCGAAACGGAAATTCATGGATCCGAATAATGCTAAAATAATATACATTTAACAACAGCAGGACATTCACGTATCCTTACTTATTTATTTAAGAGAGAGAGAGAGAGAGAGAGAGAGAGAGAGAGAGAGAGAGAATCTGATGAATGGTTTTGCCCCAGGTTGGTGCGATTACCTCATCGAGGCCCCCTTGCGTTTAACTAAATGCCACGCATTTTGATGGAGTACTGATAATTAGTTTGACCCACAACGGTTGACTAACTTAGTCAGTCAGGTCTGTTGTTAGTCTGTGATGACTATTCCGTGAGCACTTTGGCATTCTTGTCCGAATTAAAGGAACTTAAATCTTATCATAATTATGAAAACATTGATTCATCAAAATTAATAAATTTTGATCAATATTTTCAAATCGCATGGCATGCAAAGAATGATGATCCTAGCATGAGATTGGAAAGGACATTTGGTTAATCACAGTCCAGAGGTCCACATCAAGCCCCTCATCCCTTCGACGCCCAACCACCCTTATAATATAGAGAGAGGGGAGGGGTGTTCTGTTATGGGTCCTGAACCCCACCCATCATTAACCACCTCAGATTTTTGGTAAAAAAAAAAAATAATCTGGAGAATCATTTTGAGCAGTATATCAGGGGTATACGACCTTTTGAGGGACTTCACAATCTACGAGTATTTTTCGAAAATTTGCAGTGTAACTCAATTCTGTGCCCACAACAGCCCTTTCCTTAACATCATCCAGATTTCCACAGGTCATTCAACCCTCCAACTCCTACAAAATCAAGAAAATGACCCAAAATCGAAAGCACAACTGCCTTGAAACTCCTTGTTCCTCCCAGAATCCTTTTCTGTATCCAAGCACCTTTCCGTCTTCGTGTTTAGTACTGCACTTTCCACTGTCTGGGAATGTATTGCTTTGGCCAATCAGAGGCTTCCAACGTACACAAATTTTCTGTCGCCCTCTCTCATTGGCTGAAAGCTTCCATTTTGGGGCAAAGCCCCTTTGTAAACGATCTCCCATTGGCTGGGGAATGAGGATCGATTTTTACAAGGTGATTCTCTGGAGACCTTCCTCCTTTGATGTCTAACATAATATGAATAAAATTCCCTGAAGTCCGTTCCTGCCATTCCAGCGTAAAACTCCCTCAAGTCCATGCCTAGTCTGCTGCCCACACCCAAGGAAAAAACTCCCTGAATTCCGAGTCTGCTGCTCTGAAGTCCACAGCTGAACTTCTCCCGCTTAAAGCTCCCCAAAGTCCATGCTAGCTGTTCCCACTCCCTGAACTCTGTGCCTGCTGTTCCAGCTTAAAACTCCCTTTAGCCTGTGCCTGCTGCTCCTGCATAAAACTCTCCTAAGCCTACGCCTGTTGCTACCGCGTAAACCTTACTGAAGTCTGTGCATGCCACTACCACTTACAACCTACTGAAGTCTGTGCCCGCCACTCCCACATAGAACTTCCTGAAGTCCATGCCTGCTGCTCCCACATAGAACTTCCAAAAAGTCCGTGCCTGCCGCTCCCACATAAAAACTACTGAAGAACGTGCCTGCTGCTCCCACATAGAACTTCCTGAAGTCCGTGCCTGCCGCTCCCACATAGAACGTCCCCATAACCAGTGCGTGCCTGCCGCTCCCACATAGAACTTCCTGAAGTACGTGCCTGCCGCTCCCACATAGAACTTCCTGAAGTCCGTGCCTGCCGCTCCCACATAGAACGTCCTGAAGTACGTGCCTGCCGCTCCCACATAGAACGTCCTGAAGTACGTGCCTGCCGCTCCCACATAGAACTTCCTAAAGTCCGTGCCTGCCGCTCCCACACAGAACGTTCTGAAGTACGTGCCTGCCGCTCCCACATAGAACGTCCTGAAGTACGTGCCTGCCGCTCCCACGTAGAATTTCTGAAGTCCGTGCCTGCCGCTCCCACATAGAACTTCCTGAAGTTCGTGCCTGCCGCTCCCACATAGAACATCATGAAGTACGTGCCTGGCACTCCCACATAGAGCTTCCTGAAATCCGTGCCTGCCGCTCCCACATAGAACGTCCTGAAATCCGTGCCTGCTGCTCCCACATAAAATGTCCTGAAGTCCGTGCCTGCCGCTCCCACATAGAACTTCCTGAAGGCCATGCTTGCTGCTCCAACATAGAACGTCCTGAAGTCCGTGCCTGCCGCTCCCACATAGAACTTCCTGAAGGCCGTGCTTGCTGCTCCAACATAGAACGTCCTGAAGTCCGTGCCTGCCGCTCCGACATAAAACGTCCTTAAGTCCGTGCCTGCCGCTCCCACATAGAACGTCCTGAAGTCCGTGCCTGCCGCTCCCACATAGAACGTCCTGAAGTCCGTGCCTGCCGCTCCCACAGAGAACTTCCTGAAGTCCGTGCCTGTCGCTCCCTAAGTTCCTGAAGTTCAAAGCATATCCCTGAACTTCCCGTGCCTGCCGCTCCCCTTTAGAACATCCTGAAGGCCGTGCCTGCCTCGCTCCCACAGAACAGAACGTCTTGAAGTCCTAAAGTCCATGCCTGTCGCTCCCACATAGAACTTCCTGAAGTTCATGCCTGCCGCTCCCACATAGAACTTCCTGAAGTTCGTGCCTGTCGCTCCCACATAGAACATCCTGAAGTACATGCATTCCGCTCCCCCACATAGAACTTCCTGAAGTCCGTGCCTGCCGCTCCCATCCTGAAACGCCCTGCTCCCATAGAAGTACGTGCCTGCCGCCCCGCTCCCACATAGAACTTCCAAAGTCCATGCCTGCCGCTCCCACATAGAACTTCCTGAAGAAGCCGTGCCTGCGCGCTCCCACATAGAACTTCCTGAAGTCCATGCCTGCCGCTCCCACATAGAACTTCCTGAAGTTCGTGCCTGTCGCTCCCACATAGAACGTCCTGAAGTACATGCATTCCGCTCCCACATAGAACTTCCTGAAGTCCGTGCCTGCCGCTCCCACATAGAACGTCCTGAAGTATGTGCCAGCCGCTCCCACATAGAACTTCCTGAAGTCCATGCCTGCCGCTCCCACATAGAACTTCCTGAAGGCCGTGCCTGCCGCTCCCACATAGAACGTCCTGAAGTTCGTGCCTGTTGCTCCCACATAGAACATCCTGACGTACATGCATTCCGCTCCCACATAGAACTTCCTGAAGTCCGTGCCTGCCACTCCCACATAGAACGTCCTGAAGTACGTGCCTGCCGCTCCCACATAGAACTTCCTAAAGTCCATGCCTGCCGCTCCCACATAGAACTTCCTGAAGGCCGTGCCTGCCGCTCCCACATAGAACGTCCTGAAGTATGTGCCTGTCGCTCCCACATAGAACGTCCTGAAGTACGTGCCTGCCGCTCCCACTCCCACATAGAACTTCAAGAATGCTGTGCCTGCCGCTACCACATAGAACTTCCTGAAGGCCGTGCCTGTCGCTCCCACACAGAACGTCCTGAAGTCCGTGCCTGTCGCTCCCACATAGAACTTCCTGAAGTCCATGCCTGCCGCTCCCACATAGAACTTCCTGAAGTTCGTGCCTGTCGCTCCCACATAGAACGTCCTGAAGTACATGCATTCCGCTCCCACATAGAACTTCCTGAGGTCCGTGCCTGCCGCTCCCACATAGAACGTCCTGAAGTACGTGCCAGCCGCTCCCACATAGAACTTCCTGAAGTCCATGCCTGCCGCTCCCACATAGAACTTCCTGAAGGCCGTGCCTGCCACTCCCACATAGAACGTCCTGAAGTATGTGCCTGTCGCTCCCACATAGAACATCCTGAAGTACGTGCCTGCCGCTCCCACTCCCACATAGAACTTCAAGAAGGCTGTGCCTGCCGCTACCACATAGAACTTCCTGAAGTCCGTGCCTGTCGCTCCCACATAGAACTTCCTGAAGTTCGTGCCTGTCGCTCCCACATAGAACGTCCTGAAGTACGTGCCTGCCGCTTCCACATAGAACGTCCTGAAGTATGTGCCTGCCGCTCCCACATAGAACTTCCTGAAGTCCGTGCCTGCCGCTCCCACATAGAACTTCCTGAAGTCCGTGCCTGCCGCTCCCACATAGAACTTCCTGAAGTACGTGCCTGCCGCTCCCACATAGAACTTCCTGAAGGCCGTGCCTGCCGCTCCCACATAGAACTTCCTGAAGTCCGTGCCTGCCGCTCCCACATAGAACTTCCTGAAGTCCGTGCCTGCCGCTCCCACATAGAACTTTCTGAAGGCCGTGCCTGCCGCTCCCACATAGAACTTCCTGAAGTCCGAGCCTGCTGCTCCCACATAGAACGTCCTGAAGTCCGTGCCTGCCGCTTCCACATAGAACTTCCTGAAGTCCGTGCCTGCTGCTCCCACATAGAACATCCTGAAGTCCATGCCTGCCGCTCCCACATAGAACTTCCTGAAGGCCGTGCCTGCCGCTCCCACATAGAACGTCCTGAAGTACGTGCCTGCCGCTCTCACATAGAACTTCCTGAAGTCCGTGCCTGCTGCTTCCACATAGAACTTCCTGAAGTCCGAGCCTGCCACTCCCACATAGAACGTCCTGAAGTTCATGCCTGCTGCTCCCACATAGAACTTCCTGAAGTCCGTGCCTGCCGCTCCCACATAAAATGTCCTGAAGGCTGTGCCTGCTGCTCCCACATAGAACTACCTGAAGTCCATGCCTGACGTTCCCACATAGAACTTCCTGAAAGCCGTGCTTGCCACTCCCACATAGAACTTCCTGAAGTACGTGCCTGCCGCTCCCACATAGAACTTCCTGAAGTCCGTGCCTGCCGCTCCCACATAGAACGTCCTGAAGTCCGTGCCTGCCGCTCCCACATAGAACGTCCTGAAGTACTTGCCACTCCCACATAGAACTTCCTGAGAAGTTACGTGCCTGCCGCTCCACATAGAACAAGTCCGTCCTGCTCCACATAGAACGTCCTGAAGTCCGTGCCTGCCGCTCCCACATAGAACTTCCTGAAGGCCGAGCCTGCCGCTCCTGCATAGAACTCTCTGAAGTATGTGCCTGCCACTCCCACGTAAAGCTCCCTGAAGTCCATGCCTGCCACTCATACATAGAACTCCCTGAAGTCCATGCCTGCTACTCCCGCATAAAACTCTCTGATGTCCAGGTCTTCTGCTCCCTCATAAAACTCCCTGAAGTCTGTGCCCGCTAGTCCCACATAAAACTTTCTGAAGTGTGTGGCTGCTGCTCCTGCATACAGTAAAGCTCCCTGAAGTCCATGCCTGCCACTCCTGTGTAAAACTTCTGCAAGTCTGTACCTGCCACTCCTGCGTAAAACTCCTACAAGTCCATGCCTGCTACTCCTGTTTAAAACTCTTGCAAGTCCATGCCTGCTGATCCCGCGTAAAACTCCCTAAAGACCGAGTCTAAAGACCAGATTTGCAAGGAAGACTTTCCTTAAATTCATCTTTTGTTTTACTAAAATACTTTAAAAGGTAACTCCTTTTCTATCTAAAAATCACTATAGAAGTAGAATCTATTTTTTTATCCCTGACATGCTTCCTTGCAGGTAACAGGAAATGGTGATTCTGCAGACATCAGCAGAAAGCAGACATGAATCTGCTCCTTGCCTAACCATCTGGAGATTAGAGGACTTCACAACTGCACTTGGCTAATTATTCCACATTTTGGTTGTAGCTAGAATAAAATGCCAAACTGGGTAGTATTAAGTATTAAACATGATACTAGAAAACGACACTTTGCAGCTCCACCCTGCCTGGTGTAGCAAAAGATGTCAGGTAAAGAAGTGCAATGGATGATTGGTGTTGCGGTACACTGTATGCAACAAACAAAATTAACTGACTTTACAGCTAAGCACAAATTAGCATCCAGTGATGCGAGGTAAAAAAATGGGTAACTGAAATTGCCCTATATTCTCAAGGGTATGAAGAGAGACCTAGTCCCTTACGTAATGCAGCAAATTTTCCCTTCCTTGCAAGTCTGGTGAACTGTCAGAAAATAGCCGCAATTTTAGAAGCAATGAGATCTCCAGGATCCTTTGTCATGCTTCTCCTATCAGAAAACTAATCAAAAACTGTCAATGTCCTCCCTTAAGTAACATCCTATAAGGATGTCTTAGCTTTTGTTCTTATACAGAAAATGAAGGATTTGTTGTCTATGCCTACCACCTCAGATTTTACTCCACCATACACTTTCTCTTCAGAATATATCATTATTACTACCAGCTCTCAAAGGCCTTGCCAGAAGGATTAGTCTTCACCTTTTTTTTTATAATTTTATCAATTGCAAATATTGACATCTTTGACAACATTCCACTGATCAATTTTCTTCTAAATGGAAATCAGCCTACATACACACAGAGAGAAGTTACACATAAATAAATAAATAAATAAATAAATAAATAAATAAATAAATAAATAAATAAATAAATAAATAAATAAATAAATAAATAAATAAATAAATAAATAAATAAATAAATAAATAAATAAATAAATAAATAAATAAATAAATAAATAAATAAATAAATAAATAAATAAATAAATAAATAAATAAATAAATAAATAAATAAATAAATAAATAAATAAATAAATAAATAAATAAATAAATAAATAAATAAATAAATAAATAAATAAATAAATAAATAAATAAATAAATAAATAAATAAATAAATAAATAAATAAATAAATAAATAAATAAATAAATAAATAAATAAATAAATAAATAAATAAATAAATAAATAAATAAATAAATAAATAAAATAAATAAATAAATAAATAAATAAATAAATAAATAAATAAATAAATAAATAAATAAATAAATAAATAAATAAATAAATAAATAAATAAATAAATAAATAAATAAACAAATAAATAAATAAATATATATATATATATATATAAATATATAAATATAAAGGAATGGAAACTAAAGCCAATACACCTGCAGTCAAAAAACGTCAGCAGAAAGTAAGAATAAATTTGCTCCTCTCTTCAACCTTAGGAAATCAGAAGACTCCATAATTGCACTTGGTAAACTATTCCTCTCTTTAGTCATAGCCTAAATAAAACTCATATTAAACTGGGTGGTACAGTATTACATGTGGCACTAGAAAACGACACACTGCAGCATCAGCCTGCCTCATTCTGCCCCAAAAAAAAAAAAAAAAAAGAATAGCTAGGTCAAGTAAAGAAGAATGCACAGGGTTTTTGTCCTTGTACATTTTATATAACAAACATAATGAACTAACTTTACATCTATGCAAGACTCAGTATTAAGAGTTGGCAAAGTAAGTTCACTGATGACATAACTCTATCCAAGAGTTTGAGATGAGAGCACTCAAAGACCACACAGGAGAACAGTACTCCAAACAAGGAAGAAGTCTTAAAACACTCAAGATATAATAGCTTCATCAAGAAACATTTGAAATATTTCTGCAAGATGCCAACTTGTTGAGAAACAGAGAAAGCAGTATTATATATGTTTCTCAATAGTCAACTTCTTATCAAACGATACACCTAAAAATCTTTTAAAGTCATTTAAAACCCTAACACTTAAATGTAAATCTGGATGTAAAGGCAAACATGTTCTAGATTGAATAAATATCATACTTTAAGTTTTAGAAAAGTTAAGCTTCATGCCCAAAAAACGTCTCTATTCAAGGATTCTGAAACAACAGACCTCAGGTGCTGAGAAGGAACAGCAGCTACAAGAGTACATAGCATCATCAGCGTATACAATCAGTTTGTTCTCCAGACCTTGCCACGTGTCACTAGTACAAATAAATGGCACAGGTCCAAGAACATTACCTTGAGGAACACCTAAAATGACATTACTATAGCTACTTTACTGGCCATCAACACAAACCCTTTGGATTCTGCCTATTAAAGATCCGTTTAATCTCTCAATAGTACCCATCAATTCCCTATAACCTTAGCTTCTAGATAAAAGCGTCATGATTCATGCAGTCAAAGGCTGCGCTAAAATCTTAACCAGTCGTGCATACTCAGCACCCTCACCGAGAGCCCTCTGCAAGCTGGTAGATATTGACGTCAGTGCACCACACTTAAGTACCAAGGCTTTTACAAAACCTAAACTACGATACTGGTAACAGATTAATTTTTAATACACCTGTGAAGGTGCTTAAAGAGCAGCTCCTAAAAAACTATAGATAAAAAAAAAGGGGTCTGGTAATTGAAATCAGCTTCTATTCTGAGAGGTATGAGGATTGACATAGTCCCTTGGGTAACGAGGCAATGTTTCCCTGCATCCAGACAAAAGGAAAACTCACTAGTTCAATTAATTTTTGGGAAATGGTAGCAACCTTAGGAGCAATGTGAAGAGCAGTCTTTTCAATAAGATGGCCAAGACCCCATGAGGGTTTAGGCTGCCGTAACTGTCAACCTCCAGATGGAAAGTTTTGCCTCCTCTAGACTACAACGTGATGTTATGCCAAAGAACAAGGGTTTGTTACATACGCCTTTTACCACCTTCAATATCATACACAAAACAAAGAATACAAATTACTCCGCAAACGGTATTAATCATATATATGTCTAACACCATGAAATGGAATACACACTTTAGGCTAAAGGCCAAGCGCCGGGACCTACGAGGTTATTCAGTGCTAAAGGTGAAATTGAGAGCAAAAAGGTAAAAGGAGCAAAGGTGTAACAGGAGGAAAACCTCACAGCTGCACTATGAAACAGTTGTTAGGAGAAGGTTGAGAGAAGTAAGATGGAAGAGAGAGAATAAGAACGGAGGTACAGTAAAAGGATTGAAGAGGGGTTGCAACTAGGGGCTGGAGGGACGTTGCAAAGAATTCTTAAGTAATGCGTACAGTGAACCACATGACGTGCACTCACAGCCATAACCCCCTACGGGATAACACCTTGAACCAAAAGATTTGTGTATCTGACTTTGGCACCGATGTCCACTCCTCATTCCTCTCACGTGTCACCTAATTAGGGAGACCTCTCCCGTCACGCCTTGTCCTACGACACAAAGCAAGGCAGGCGTCCCATCATCAGACAGCAGCCCCGTGGAATATGTAAAAACTTGCAGTGAATTCTGGACCGCATTATCAGCCAGCCAACAAACTGAGATCTTAGGTTTCAAAAGCACAGCTGAATTATGATAAATTTTATGTTAGAATAATCTCTATCCTTTTAAAAATAAAGTGAAGCTTGTGATATTTTAGAACTGAATAGCATCAATGAGTTTAGTAAACGAAAGTCATTTTAAATGGCCAGTTCTGTTGGCCTTAACCTTGGTAGCTACGTAAGAATTCACCTTCAAATGATTCTGAGTCTCTATCCCGATCTAAAGGACTTTAACTTTTTTTCCTTTTGCTATAAAATCTGTATCGATAACATGATCACCTGCGGAGTAAAACTGCGTAGCACTAAAAAGCAGACATTACTGTACTCTCAGTAACTGAATTTTTACACGGCTTCACATTCAAACTACTAGTTTTTAATAGGACCTAATTTACCAGATTCCCAGTTAACATCAAGATCTCCAGACAACTGTTTTACCCATTTATAGAAATTCTTCAAAACATACAACTAAAATGCCAAAGCCGCAATAAGCATACTGTGATGCTTTCTTTCCAAAAGCTCGACATAAAAGAGAAGCTCCTTGGCAGCAGTACTGAACTCTACATGAAGTGCGCACACTTTGCAGCCTAGTACAACTAGTCGCACCTGCAAAACAAATGACAAGGGCGATTCAAAAAGCAATGGAGTGATTGTCTATAATTAAGGGGAGAGAGAATAAAAAAAAGAATGTTTCAACAGATACAACCTAAATGACAGGCCTTCCTGGTGGAAACTCTCAGCTCATTCACTCTTCGCTGAATGGGGACCTATATCACATACTCTGTACAGCCTTCCAGTTTTTATTAGCAACAGAGAGACAACAGGCAAGAGCTTCAGTCGTGGAAAAATGCCCAGTACTGTTGAAAAGCTGTTTATAATTTTCCCATTGGAGTAGCAGTAAAAGTTTTCCTAAATTTGGTTCGTCACAAACCCATCTGTCATGTACTTACTTTGACTTATTTCCTTGGTCACAAACCCATACACTATATCATATATCTCACCTCTTGGAACAGGAAAGGAGATACATGATACATAACGTAATACATCTGTGAACAATTTCACACATTCTAGACACTTCAAACACACATATCTGAGCCACTCTGCAAAGACAACACTTGTCTTGGCATAAAAACTCCAGACACACACACACACACAAATATTTAAAATAATTCTCTGGTACGACAGTGCAAATACTGTTCAACTCCCTCCTTATTTTAATAAATGCAATATTGTATTGGTTGCACCTGCTGTACACTTACCTATTATTATTATTATTATTATTATTGTTCTAAAGGGTCCACAATAATATAGTTGTTAAAGGCTCGTGTAGAATTTTATAACAGCTTTCGAACACTTCTCTGGGTTCATCTTCAGTCAACATTATTATTATTATTATTATTATTATTATTATTATTATTATTATTATTATTATATCTGTTCATTAAATTTCTCCGTATGATGGTAGGGGCCACCGACGCCTACGGCTTCTCGAAGCTCTACATATTTTAGAAAAAAAGCCGAACATCAACAGTGTGAAGGAAACCGAATTTTTCCCTGTCATCATACGGGGAAATTTAGGAAACCAACCGACGCCGGACAGAGAGAGAGAGAGAGAGAGAGAGAGAGAGAGAGAGAGAGAGAGAGAGAGGAGGTGTGATAGAAAGAGAAAGAGAAGAAGAAAGAGAAAGAGAGCCAGCACCGGACACAGAAGACAGATTACCTAAACGACTTATAATCCCGAATAACAGCCACTCCAAAATTCCAGTAGCGATTAGGCCCAGATTGTCTCAACACCTCCGGGCCCGAGTTCGTCACCAACCCGTGACCAACCAAAACGCAGCTGAATAACCGACCTGGCAACTGTACACCCACCGCCCCTCCCCCTCTTGCTATATATACCCTTATAAGCTGCCTGCATGCCATTCCATTCACTCTGAAAATAAAGGCCAGAGCGCGTTTGAAACGTCAGAGGAAATAAACCTAAGAAAAAGGAAATCTTTGTATGTCCTTAGGAAACCTGATCTACCAGCTACAGGCTGAGGAAAAAGGATAAGAAGAAGAATGCAGAAGACTCTCTATAAATCAAATGCCGTGGAAACAGCTCTAATTTTTTATGCAACTGCCCTCAGGGAAGGCCTCCTCCCTTATTATTATTATTATTATTATTATTATTATGTGTTATTATTATTATTATTATTATTATTATTATTATTATTATTATTATTATTATATGAAAAGTTAACCCCATAAACATTATTAAGGAGACTGACTGTCTTCATACAATCACGAATATTACAGCGATATTTTATGTTAAAATCGAATTCCTTTTCCTATGAGCTGAACAAGTATGTTAAATAATGAAATGTTATTTTTGTTAAATAATTGATGATATATATTCAAGTAATTAAGAAACTTACCTTTAATTAATGAAGCTGGGTTACAATAAGGCCTGCGTCTGCATAGATGAGCTACCAAATGGCGTGCACCCACTGCTTTTTAACAGCTGAACACGACTGATCCTTTCAGGAGGAAACATCTTGTCAGGAGCGGTTTTAATTCACTAGTTGGCAACATCTCTTTGAAGTTTAACTTTCTTTTCATACTGATTTCTCTCTATATTCTCAGAAAAGAGACTGATGAAGTACGTCATTTCATTCACTAAAGAACTGTCTTGTCCTTTTAAAAGTGTCTTAATTACTTCAGGCTAACTGAGATCTTGAAAAAAAAAAAAAAAAATAAATTCGCCATACGACTTCGTCCAACGCAAAGTAACTTATATGCCGCGGTCAGATGGACCACTCCTTCCTTCCTTCATGCAAAGTGTCTCCTCCTCAGCCTTCATTGATATTCAACAGTAATATTGTCAATGACATTTACTGACACGGTCATTGTCCTCAGGAAGAAAATGACTTTTAAATGATCTTTAAATGACCTCGAAGCAAAAGTAGAATTGTCCAACTTCGTCTGTTGAAGAATAGTTTAGCTATAATATTGAGTGTGTGTGTGTGTGTGTGTGTGTGTGTGAGAGAGAGAGAGAGAGAGAGAGAGAGAGAGAGAGAGAGAGAGAGAGAGAGAGAGAGTTTATCAATGTTATCAGTGATAAGTGAATTTGGAGCAACGACTGACGAGTTCAAGTTTCAATGGCCCCAAATATATTTGTGTTTTCTTTTTTTAGATCGTGGGTTTTCCTTCATAATAAACAGCCCTGTTGTCTCCACTCTGGACGTGAATCATTCCAAATGAGAGTCAGTATTGTTTGATGCTGAATTATATTTTGTTCTTATTGATTTTTAGGGCAGTGTCGAAAACACTTTTGAACTTTCATAAGTAAATGACTTTTCAATCCCTGTTGCAAGTGAAGGCAACAGAGTTCAGCTTTCTCCCAGTGAAAGTATATAATAAACCTTTAGCTTTAAATAAACAGATTTTATTCACACACATATATATATATATATATATATATATATATATATATATATAAATATATATATATATATATATATATATATATATATATATATATATATATATATATATATATATATATATATATATAATAAAACAAAATTAACTTATTTTCAGGGAGGTATTTAATCGATATTTTGAGAGCAAATCTCTCTTTCTCTCTCTCTCTCTCTCTCTCTCTCTCTCTCTCTGTGCGTGTGTGCATTTGTGTGTGTGTGTGTTACAAGCAGTCCTGTTTCCCCACAAGAAATCTTTCAAAAGCAAAAAAGCGAAAGAAAGATTTCCACCGAGACTGATCGAAAAGAAGAAGAAAAGGAAGAAGAGAGTTCGAGTGAGAGTCTCAGTCTTTGTCGAGAGAGACTGACGAAGGAGAAGCTGAAGAATATCAGTCGATTCCTTCGGGTGAATGAATGAAGAAGCACAGGCGCCTTTTGGCCAGGCGTCTCTGGTGACACTGAGTGTCTGTCAGTCGCTCTGGGCAGCGTTGGTAACAGAGGGACCCTTTGTCTGTCTGTCTGTCTGTCTGGCTGGCTTCTTGCCTATCAGCACATTCCCTTTTGATAAAACTCGGTCAGTTTCTTCCATAATGATCTATTAATGTTATGTCAGCTGTATTTGTGTAATAATTAGGACGATAATCGTTGTATTAAATCTGGTAACGTCAGGAGGACTCCATGGGTCTGGAGATGAAGAAGAAGGCTTCAGGGGGACTGACGGGACTGAGGAGCACCGCATTCATTCTCGACCTTCTGGCTTCTGGAATAAGGGCGGACTTCCCTCTTGGGGTTGAGGGAGGACATCCTTATCAAGCAACTCTGAGTGTGCGTGTGTGTGTGTGCTGTTTACACACAGTTCTGCTTTTTGTATTTTCATAACCTGAAGTTCATAAACAAGTGTTTCTGATGGCAAACTCCACATTATTCTGGACAGACATCTTTTGCTTTTAATTCACCTTCTTTTGAATCATGGGGTTATATATACTGTACATATATACGTCTTCATAATCCTGCTGCATTAATTAGTAGATTTCAAACTCGTTGCTTTGAAGAGCATTTTTTGTATGCAGGTGTAGTGAATAGTTGGCCAGAGTTGATATATAATATTCAAGTTTAAGCAACACTTACATACATACATACATACATACATACATACATATACACAAACAGCCTCTCTCCGTCTGTACAGTCTGCATAAAGTCAGCATGAAGTCGCATTATCAGCGAGACGGTCGTCTTGTAGAGGTGATGATTTTCACGAATTTCCCTCAGTGAAAACAAATGACTGGAAATGAAGAAAACGTCCTGCTGCGGCTGACGTCTTTGAAATGGAGAGGCGGTTAGTGTTCTTCCATGTGACGGGGTTTCGCTTTGATAATTCCCTCGA
Organism: Macrobrachium rosenbergii; assembly: GCF_040412425.1. Taxonomy (NCBI): domain Eukaryota; kingdom Metazoa; phylum Arthropoda; class Malacostraca; order Decapoda; family Palaemonidae; genus Macrobrachium; species Macrobrachium rosenbergii. The sequence continues at coordinate 46,575 of NW_027100729.1, forward strand.
GGGAAGGAAGGAGATGGACTCTCTCTGTCTCTCTCTCTCTCTCTTCTGTATGATAGGTGTCATAAGTGAAAGTAAATGAGAATGACACAAAGGCAGACGGAATCTTCGATGTGTTTGATAATAATAATAATAATAATAATAATAATAATAATAATAATAATAATAATAATAATAATAATAATAATAATGAGAGAATGAGGCCAAAATATGGTTATGAAGTTTTTTATGAATAACCTGTACTTTTAATTTTCTTCTTTTTATCCATTTCCTGTCTTATCAGTGGCCTATATATATATATATCAGTTTTATATATGTATATATATATATATATATATATATATATATATATATATATATATATATATATATATATATATATATATATATGTATATATATATATATATATATATATATATATATATATATATATATATATATATATATATATATGTGTGTGTGTATGTGTATGTATTATATATATTATAAGTGAGTAAGAGTAAGTCTTTAAAAAAATTAATATGCTTCTATCTTGAACTCTTTTCAAAAGACAAACTTGGTTTAAAACAACAACATCCTGTTCTCATCGTCACATTTCAGCAAGAGAGAGAGAGAGAGAGAGAGAGAGAGAGAGAGAGAGAGAGAGATTTCCCTAATTCATAGCACAGTGGGGTAGCAGCGCCAAGTGAGCATTTAAATTTCTGTTAAAGAAAATACTTTGTTTTTACTAATCACGAATAACATTTTGTACTGATAAAAGCTTTCCTTTAATATGAGAGAGAGAGAGAGAGGGAGAGAGAGAGAGGTGTCACCTTCAGCGGAAAGTATTATTAAAATCACAGGATGACAGCAGGCGTTCAAAGAAACCTCGTTATAAGGAACATTCCATACTGAGTTATTTCAGACGGATTTGTGCTTCTTCTTTCGTTATAAAAACGCTTCATGTTCTTTTACGAATAACAGAGGTCGCGTTATCTTGAGGCAGATAAAAGTTTAACGAAGAACACGGCGTTCTAGGCTGTGAAGACACAACTGAGGGTGATCACGTCATGTGAATACAAGAGATAAAGACTTCGGAATGGAGCTGAGAGGTTTCCATACGGAATTGTTTTTATATACATACACACACACAGATATATATATATATATATATATATATATATATATATATATATATATATATATATATATATATATATATATATATATATACTTTTATATTGTGAGTGAGAGTTAATTATTACTCATCTCTCTCTCTCTCTCTCTCTCTCTCTCTCTCTCTCTCTCTCTCTCTCTCTCAATTATAGATTTTAATTATGCTTTTAATACCTTGAAAGCGACTGCAGGCAGCGGGAGCCGCCACATGGCAAGAGAGGAACATTCGTCGTCGAAATCCTGATCATCTCCGAAATATGGTCGAGTCCTTTCAGCGTCGTCTCAGACGTGTCGTTTTGCTGTTCGTTCTAATAACAAAGACTGACTGAATGTGGAAGAGTCTCGACTCCGGAGTTATAACTGAAAGAGAAAGACACTGCTGCAACTTTAATGGTTATAAATGCAAGTCATTCGTCCCGAAGAATCGATTTGTGTCCCCGAAGGAAATCCCACCCAACCACAGAAGGAAGGAGGGAGGGAGGGAGAGGGAGTGTGTGTTGAAACCCAGGTGTCCGAAGCTCCGAGATCCCCTGATAAGGATGACCTTATCACCTGCAGCACCGCCCTCAGCAACGGAGTCTTCTTATCAGGCTCCCAGAGAACTTACATTGGCATTCTGTTGCAACAGCTGGACTGTAACCTTTAGCTATTTGAAGGGGGCGGGGTTGGGAGGAATACATATTTATACATTGCTCAATACATCAGCTTCTGGGATACAACGTTCCTTGTCAAACTACTTCTGCAGACATGAAAGAAATATAATCTCTACTGGACATCACTTTGAAGAGTGTACAAAGTCCCTCACAGGACTCAGAATGACCTGACAAACTCATGGTGACCTCCTCAGACGGAGCAACAAAAGAGGACAAGCAACACAGAGGACACTTGATGCTATAGAAGGAATATTGTTCACAGGCACACCTCCACAAACAGGTGCGATCTCCCGGAAGTGCCTCATCTTGGGTTACATCATTAGCCATCACAAAATCTTCCCTTGGGAACCTCCTCAGCGGAAGAAGCCCAAGACAAGTCACCACCAAACCAAAAGACCCTTAAGAGAGTAGCCTGTGGTGTCCTTAATAGTGCTCTGTTGAACCTGGTGTCAGTTAGAATTAATCTCTCTCTCTCTCTCTCTCTCTCTCTCTCTCTCTCACCCACACACACTTATAATTCGTATTCATTCTTCTCCTCTCTCATACATCTTCTTCTTCTTCTTCTTCAGGACATCATGAAACCTTCCACCTCACAATATGTCATTAGTTACTACAAATGTGTCATCTATAACCAGTATAAAGACAGTCCCACTTAGGAGCCTTTAATATCAGAGAGAGAGAGAGAGAGAGAGAGAGAGAGAGAGAGAGAGAGAGAGAGAGAGAGAGCAGTAAAGGCTAATCAGGCGACATCGACGACCTTATCAAAATGCACCCACCCGAAGAACAGCAGATGGCAGCAAAGGCTCTTTGATCGAAGTCTAAAGGACTCGAGATATTATTATCACTCAGCTGCTGAAATGGGACGCCTTATCTCTTCTCTTCGGTCACTTGGGGTTTCAGCTGAAACATCTGAATGAAAGAGAATGAAAAGAAGGCATGAGTGTTGACAATATTCCTGATAAAATCTGCCACTGAGGTCTTGAGAATATCATCATTCTGTGCACAAGAAGAAGCATCAGAGGGAAATAGATGAGCATCATCATTATCATGAAAAAGAGAAAGAGACACATCAAGTGAACCATATCCTTCTCTTTCCTTCTTTTCACATTCACATGTTTTCATAGGAACCACTTGAACAACACAGCTCTCAGCTCATGATAGCTCCTGCTGCTGTCACCTGCAGATTGGCCTTGAGATGTGATCTGGAGTCCTGTGACTCCTGTCTGTCTGGCTGTCTGTGTTACCTCGATCTCGTCCTGGGTCCTTCGTGTCTCTCCAGGGAGTCCTGGGTTATTCTTTGCCTCCTTCTCTTCAGTCTGGGGATTCTCAGCAATCCTTCTCTCTCTCTCTCTCGGTCCTCCAACTGTGCGAAGAAGCAGTTTGATCTTTTGACCAGATTCCGTGAGGCCTGACTCCTTCTTCAGAACTGAGCCTTTACTGATGTTCTCTAAATGTTTTGTTTCCCGCTATTGCTAGTGCTAGTGGGCCTATCATTCTTTGTCTCTTCAAACACTCGTCACCTTTTCCGTGTGTGTGTGTGTGTGTGTCATTCCTTTGGGTGCTAATCTGCTCTGACCAATATTCATCCTGAGATTTTTATCCCAAAAATGTAGCTGATGCATCATTTCTGTCATGTGTTTACAGTCCTTTTCTATTATTAATTTTCATACAAGTCCTAAATATTCTGCCTCCCCCACGTAAGGAAAGCAACACCACACGAATTATATAAACCCCAAATTTGATATATATATATATATATATATATATATATATATATATATATATATATATATATATATATATATATATATATATAATATATATATATATATATATATATATATATATATATATATATATACATATATATATATATATATATATATAGAAGGACAGGGTGACAAGGAGATAGCCGGTCATCAAAAGGTGATACATTTATTGCCGACGCGTTTTGTAACAACATAGTTACATCATCAAGGCTAAAAGAGAAAACAACACAAATTAAAAACACATGGAATATAACTTTGACTTTAAGAGTCTCAACAAATTATACAAAGCTAACATTAAAACAAAACAAGATTTAAAAAGCACCTGCTAGACTAAAGACTGAAGGCTGAATGACTCGGAAAGGAGGGAGAAGCAGCGAAGAAAAACGGCTCAAGCCAGAAACAGCTGTATAGAGGTGGTGTGATTGTTCAACTTGGGCACTAACTGTTTAATAAATAATGACTCTAAGATAAGCAGTTCGTGTAAACGGCTTGTTTGGCCCAAGACAGAGAAGTCAGAATAGTTAATGCTGGTGTTAAAAATTTTTGTGTGATTTCTGATATTAGAAAATTCGGGATTGGACAATCTGCAGCCAGTACGATGGCTGACACCATTATGTGAATCAGCTCTGACCTTGAGCAATCGCTTAGTCGAACCTACATAAGTCCCCAAATTACATCTGGGGCAAGTGTATTTATATACGACTGAGGATTGCAATAATGGGCAGATTTTGTCTTTAAATTTAAAAAGTGATCCTATTGTAAGGGGATTCTTTGGAATTAAAATAACTTGCAACATATTAAAGTGTTTTTCAATTGCAGACTTGAGATTCCTTCTAAATTTGTCATCTTGGATGTATGGAATACTGGCATACAGTTTCTTTCGTGGAACAGTGCTTATGGAAGGGGAGTCTGATAGTTTCTTATTTAGAAAATTCTTGCAATGTCTGAAGAAAACATGTGAGGGAAACCAGTTATCGGTAAAATATTTATACAAGAACAAAATTTCTTTATGATATGAATCCCAGGAAGAGGTTAGAGTGTAAGCCCGATGAAGCAAGGTAAAAATTGAATTGAGTTTAAAATGATAAAAACAAGTACTATAAAAGTTTGAACCCAGACCTGAGAAAGTCTTTTTTTCTAAAAGCGGAAGTGTTAAAACTATTACCATGTCGAAACACCAAAACATCCAAAAATGGCAATCGATTGTTTTCCTCTCTCTATAATGTAAACTTGATATTCGGTCAGAGCTGATTCACATAATGGTGTCAGCCATCGTACTGGCTGCAGATTGTCCAATCCCGAATTTTCTAATATCAGAAATCACACAAAAATTTGTAACACCAGCATTAACTATTCTGACTTCTCTGTCTTGGGCCAAACAAGCCGTTTACACGAACTGCTTATCTTAGAGTCATTATTTATTAAGCAGTTAGTGCCCAAGTTGAACAATCACACCACCTCTATACAGCTGTTTCTGGCTTGAGCCGTTTTTCATCGCTGCTTCTCCCTCCTTTCCGAGTCATTCAGCCTTCAGTCTTTAGTCTAGCAGGTGCTTTTTAAATCTTGTTTTGTTTTAATGTAAGTTTTGTATAATTTGTTGAGACTCTTAAAGTCAAAGTTATATTCCATGTGTTTTTAATTTGTGTTGTTTTCTCTTTTAGCCTTGATGATATAACTATGTTGTTTGAAACGCATCGGCAATAAATGTATCACCTTTTGATGACCGGGCTATCTCCTTGTCACCCTGTCCTTCTATGTGCTGTGGCCTGCTTGCGCCAATGTATTCTGTCATATATATATATATATATATATATATATATATATATATATATATATATATATATATATATATATATATATATATATATATATATATATATATATGTAAAGTTCTTAGGATGGAAGCAAAGTGTGTTACAATTATTAGCAAGGAGAGTGACTAGTTTACTGTGAAATCTAGGCTAACAAAAGTGTTTTGTGTCTCATTGACTGATTAACACCTGTATGGACAGAGTGACTGGTGTTGACAGATGAAATGGTGCTGGCTACGGACAGTGGAGAAAGACTGAAGTAACTGGTGAAAGAATTGGAAAGTGTCTACAAGAAGAGCAACTTGAGAATGAATGGCTATTGGGAGAATGGATGATTTGTTGGGATACTTGGAGGAGAAAATGATGATGATAATGACAACTGCATTTCAGGAAAAAATGAAGCAGCACAGCAGGAATTCTGTTGACAATATGTTTTCTGTTCTTCTGACTCACTGTCTCTCCTCCTTGCGGAGTTCATCTGATGAGTCTCAAGATGAAGGCATGAGTGATTCACAATAACAAGAGCAACTTCCATCTCTTCTTTGTCAAGTTGCTTGAAAGAGGAAAAAGCAGCAGTGAAGGTCCTTGTCAGGGTCACGTTGCCTGGCTGATGTCTGACAAAGGTCGTCACGTCATATGATCTGGATTCCCCAGTGACAAGGAGATAAGGCCTCTAATTAGGGGCAAGGTCTTATGCCGGCTTCTGGTGGGCATGCGGACATAAAGCTGGGTGCCCTCGACAGGCGATCAGTTCCCTTGTAAGTGATACATTGGTCGTCGTCGGCTGCTTCCAGTGATGTCCTTCTTGAAAAGACTCCTGAGGATTGCATCACTCACCTTGAGGAATCTTCTTCCTTCCTTCCTGTGGATTCTCAGTCCCCCAGAATCAGAATCAGCAATCACAATGGTAAGAGATTCTGGATCATCTTGTCATCATTCACAAAGACTCTTCTCATCACCTGCTTCTTTTAAGGGGTCCATCTGGCCCTCTGGTGAGTCACAAAGTCTCATCAGCCCTCACTCGAATTTTTTCCGCTACTACAATCACCCCAGACATTCCCTGGCCTCCACTAAGCTACACTTTACATACAAAACATTCAATTGAATGCATCCATGCAAAATCATGCATCGTGTATCAAAATGCAGCCTTGCAATAAACCACTATAATCTTGTAGCTGATAAGGACACACAGCTGATAGTGCAGGTGTCACTGGGTGAGGAAATACTTTCATGGTAAGTGTGACTCTTGCAAACGCAGATATGTCTGTATGTATGTATGTATACATGTAGGTATCTATCTACTATATATATATATATATATATATATATATATATATATATATATATATATATATATACTATATATATATATATACTATATATATATATATATATATATATATATATATATATATATATATATATATATATATATATATATATATATATATATATATATATATATATATATATATATATATATATATATATATATATATATATATATATATATATATATATATATATATATATATATTCAGTGTGGTAACTATCATTATTACTACTCTTGTTTTATTATTATTATTATTATTATCAGTGTGAATAACTAGCTTAGGAATGAGCTTCTAGAGTAGACTATGACTTTGACCATCAAGCTCGTTTTAACTAATTGTGTCTGGAAGTGTGTGTTGGCGTGTGAATGAGCTTAGGATCCAAGTGTGTGTGTGTGTGTGTGTTTGTGTGTGTGTGTGTGTGTTGTGTGTGTGTGTGTGTGTGTGTGTGTGTGCATGCAGTGACGTTCGGGAGACAAGGTAGATAGACAGGCGAGGAGGACAGCAATTATGATAATGATTACGAGCGAATGAAAGGGAAGGAGTGGACAAGACAGTAGACGGTTCCTGTGAGATCTTCTCACAGTTCCTCTTCTCACAAGAAGAGGAACTGATGAGGTCATTGGTGCTGCTTCCTGACTGAAGGGAAATCTCTCTCTCTCTCAAAAAGGCCTTATTATCAAGAGAGAGAGAGAGAGAGAGAGAGAGAGAGAGAGAGAGAGAGAGAGAGAGAGAGAGAGTTGTAGATAAGGAGCCTAACTGGCAAGGCCTCATTATCTATTATGTTATTTGTCTCTTCAAACTTCAAATGGGAGCGTTCTTCTTCTTCTTATGGCTGACGGGAGGGAAGGATTTGTTCATGACCGTCCATTGAGACAGACAGACAAACAGACAGACCTGTCAAACCCTCTTACAATCATATTCCCTCATCGTAACAAATCACGAAGAGATGTTGTTGCAATACTTGACATCATCGCTTATCACAACACTCCTCCTCCTCGAACTTTCTAAAAGAGAAAGATAAGGAAGAAGGCGCTTGTTGTGCCTCCGAGAGTTTGGTACATGATAGAAAGTTTGCTCTCTCTTACCGTCCTCTTCTTGGGAGCCCAAGAAAGAAAGGGTCAATGTCGTGGGTCGCCTGAAGACATGCAATTTAGTTCCAGAGGTAGAGCAGAATGAGGCTGTTGAAATGGCTGCTAAAACAGAAGGTAGTTCATTGTGAAGCAAGTGGGAACTGCACTCAGCTCAGCAACTTCTAAAACCTTTTAATGCTACGAAATACCAGATTGCACGCCACACAATAAATATCTGTAGAGATTTAAATTAACTATATCAATAAGTGCGATATGTATAACACTTAGCCAACTGCATACCTTGGCAAACGTATGTACACAAACCAACAGTCAAAACTGATATCCACATACACAAAAATTAAGGTAACTTCCCTGAAAGGGGACGAAAGCTTCGTATTACAAATACAAGGTATGAATAACAGGTATACAACATTTAAAATCGTAATGCTATACAAATATAAGAAGTGATGATAATCGGAAGACATCGAATATGGGATAAGCATTGTCCCTACAAATGCTCTCGGACTTACAGAGAAACTCCCCTGAGTTTTACAGACCCACCGATATCATCCTGGGACGAAGGAAGGCTTACGTGGAGGTAGACTGCCATGAAGCAGTTTCTTTTGGACAGTGTTAAATGATGAAAGGACTTGCCACTTCAAAGGCCTTGTTGTATTTCCTTTAGGATAAACTGGAGCTCAGAGTGTAAGAGAGTTGCTACACCCTTTGCGATCAAATTCTCCTTCGTAACTGACTTGCATTTCTGCCAACCTCAGGATGAAAGCAAAAGCACGAGTGGCTGGTTCGGTCAAAAGCAGATTGGCTGCTGGGAACAGTGAGCTGTTAACAACCAAGGGGCAGTTGGATATGTCAGAATTAAGCTGATTGTCTACCAGTGACTATGCTAATTAAACAAAATCTATATAATTACATAAAATACAAATTCCATAAGGAATTTTGGTACACTGTGGGGGGAAGGAATCCAGAAACAAGGGTTTTTGGATTTTGCCAAATACAAATATAGATAGATAGGTAAACTTATCAAAGTTTATCTATTCAACATTTCAGGAGTTTTTCTTTCGTTTTCCACAGCAGTCTCTCATTCAGGTCTCAGAAGGTGGAGGTAATTTGTCAAGGTTAGGCAAATCCCTTGATTTTGCATCTCCATCATCCTCTAAGGAAAGACAGGCCATTAGATTAATATGGAGTTTACAAATCTGTCAGGTAATACTATATTATGTGTAGTCTTCCTGATCTCATGAGTTAAAGTTTCCTTTATTCGACCTGAAGGGTTTTCATTAATCTTAACATGATCTCCCTTAATCAAAACAATGTCACCTACTTTTCGAGGATGATGAGTCATGAGGTGATATCTACCCGTCTTGTCAACCGCTTGTCTTAATTGCGTCTACATAAACTCACGATAATAAATATCTGCTGTATAAGAGTATTCTTAATCCTAAATAGTTGTTCAAATCTATCAGTAATTGCCCAAGGGACGAATTCTCCTTCCTGAGGTAAAGGTTGTCAGTCTGGAACGACATTGAGTGAAGAAGCTCATACGCCATAATGAACATTTCGGGAGTTACTGGTTCAGGAAGGTCTTCAGCTGCACTGTCCCTGAGAGCCTCTTCAAAAGATATTGGCCGTCGGTTCACCAAGTGGACAACTTGACATAAGTCAAACTCCAAATCAAAACAAGAAAGAATATTGTTCTTTATGGGCCCTTACAGAAGCCTCTATGTTAACTGGACACAAATGTCGACAAGGGAACCGAACTGACTACATCCTTTGAAATATTGTTGACAAGTTAAAGGTTTAACACCTCGCTCCTCAAAACACAACTGTTTGTGTGGAGCATTAAAAAGGAAGTTATAACATTAGCTCCTCCGCCTGCACCTCTGGCTGGTGTGTGTGTGTGTGTGTGTGTGTGAGAGAGAGAGAGAGAGAGAGAGAGAGAGAGAGAGAGAGAGAGAGAGAAAGATCGCGTGTCGAAAAGACACCAAAAGAGAAAGGAAGAAGGAAGAGGCACTATGACAGAAGTCCCCAGCCTAGAATGAACATTCATACAATCATTGTAACCTGTCTTTTTCCTCCCTCCAGTTGGCATTGGATATGCACTCCCTCCTCCTCCTCCTCCTCCTCCTCCCACTATCCTCCTCCTTCTTCTCTTCCTCCCCTCATCCTCTTCCTCCTCCTGCTCTCCCTCATCCTCCTCCTCCTCCTCCTCCCACCATCCTCCTCCTTCTCTTCTTCCTTCTTCTCCTCCTCCTCCTCCCACCATCCTCCTCCTTCTTCTCCTTCTCCTCCCACCATCCTCCTCCTTCTCATCCTCTTCCTCCTCCTCCTCCTCTTCCTCCCACCATCCTCCTCCTTCTTCTCCTTCTCCCCCTCCTTCTTCTCCTCCTCCTCCCACCATCCTCCTCCTCCTCCTTTTCCTCTTCATTCTTCTCCTCCTCCTCCTCCTTCTCCCACCATCCTCATTCTTCTTGTCCTCTTCCTCCTCCTCCTCCTCCTCAGACCATCCTCCTCTTCCTCTTCCTCCTCCTCCCACCATCCTCCTCCTTCTCATCCTCTTCCTCCTCCTCCTACCATCTTCCTCCTCCTACCACCATCCTCCTCCTCCTCTTCCTCCCACCATCCTCCTCCTTCTCCTTCTCCTCTCCTCTTCCCACCATCTTCCTTCTTCTCATCCTCTTCCTCCTCCTTCTTCTCCTCCTCCTCCTCCTCCTCCTCCTCCCACCAGCCTCCTCCTTTTCATCCTCTTCCTCCTCCTTCTTCTCCTCCTCTTCATTCTCCTCCTCCCCTCCATCCTCTTCTTACTCCTTCTTCTCCTCCTCCTCCTCCCACCATCCTCCTCCTTCTCATCCTCCTCTTCCTCCATTCTCTTACCATCCTCCTCCTCCTCTTCCTCCCACCATCCTCCTCCTCCTCCCACCATCCTCCTCCTTCTCATCCTCTTCCTCCTCCTCCTCTTACCATCCTCCTCCTCCTCTTCCTCCCACCATCCTCCTCCTCCTCCCACCATCCTCGTCCTTCTCCTCCTCCTCCCACCATCCTTCTCCTTCTTCTCCTCTTCCTCCTCCTTCTTTTTCTCCTCCTCCTCCTCCCACCATCCTTCTCCTTCTTCTCCTCTTCCTCCTCCTTCTTTTTCTCCTCCTCCTCCTCCCACCATCCTTCTCCTTCTTCTCCTCTTCCTCCTCCTCCTTCTCCTCCTCCTCCTCATACCATCCTCCTCCTCTTCCTCCTTCTCCTCTTCCTCCTCCCATCCTCCTTCTTCTCATCTTCTTCCTCCTCCTCCTCCCACCATCCTCCTCCTCCTTTTCCTCCCACCGTCCTCCTCCTCCTCTTCCTCTCACCATCCTTCTCCTTCTCTTTCTCCTCCTCCTCCTCCTTCTCATCCTCTTCCTCCTCCTCCTCCTCCTCCACCAGCCTCATCCTTCTCATCCTCCTCCTCCTCATACCATCCTCCTCTCCTCTTCCTCCCACCATCCTCCTCCTTCTTCTCCTCCTCGTACCATCCTCCTCCTCTTCTTCCCCTCCTCCTCCCCCTCATCCTCCGCCTCCTCCTCCTCCTAGTCCTCCCCCACCATCTTCCTCTTTGTACTCTTCCTCTTCCTCCTCCTCTCCCTCCAAGAGCAGCAGAAAGGAAGAGGGAAATGGTAGTGGGGGAGGTCTAAGAAAGGAAGGAATCTTCAGTATGAATGACTTTACATCGTCTTCTTCTTTCACCCCTCTCTTTCAAATTACTTCTTCTTCTTCTTCTTCTTCTTCAGGACCATCACAAACCCTCCACCTCCCCAGCATGTCATTGGATACGACAAATGTGTCATCTATAACCGACATGAAGACAGTCCCAGGTAGGAGACTTTAATGTCAGAGAGAGAGAGAGAGAGAGAGAGAGAGAGAGAGAGAGAGAGAGAGAGAGAGAGAGAGAGAGGTAGCAATTGGGGCTAATCAGGTGACATCGACAACCTTATCAAAATGCACCCACCCAAAGAACAGCAGATAGCAGCAAAGGCTCTCTGATCAAAGTCTAAAGGACTCCAGATATTATTATCACTCAGCCGTTGAAATGGGAAGCCTTATCTCTTCTGCCATTTGGGCTTTCTGCTGAAACACCTGAATGGAAGAGAATGAAAAGAAACCATGAGTGTTGACAACATCCCTGATAAAATCTGCCACTCCCTAACAAACTGAGGTCTTGAGAATATCATTCTGTGCACAACAAGCATCAAAGGGAAATAGATGAGCACCATCACGTTACACTCATGTTTTCATAGGAACCACTGGAACAATACAGCTCTTAGCTCACGACAGCTCCTGCTGCTGTCACCTGCAGATGGGCCTTGGGGTGTGATCTGAAGTCCTGTGACTCCTGTCTGTCTGTCTGTGTGTTACCCTCTGTCACTCGATCTCGTCCAGGGTCCTTCGTGTCACTCCACGGTGTCCTGGCTAATCCTTTGCCTCTTTCTCTTCAGCCTGGGGATTCTCAGCAATCCTTCTCTCTCTCTCGAGGTCCTTCAGCTGAGCGAAGAAGCAGTTTGATCTTTTGACCAGATCCCATGAGGCCTGACTCTTCCTTCAAAAATGAGCCTTTACTGATGTTCTCCAAATGTTTTGTTTCCCGCTATTGCAAATGGTGAGCCTATCATTGTTTCTTCAAATACTCGGTACCTTGCGTGTGTGTGTAATTTTATTTGTGTGCTGATCTGCTCAGATCGAAATTCAATTAGTATATCATTTCTATCTTGTGTGTTCACAGTACTTTTCTGTTCCTTTATATACAAGTTTCAGTGTCTTCACATCAGGAAAGCCACAACCCCACAGGGAATTATATAATCCCTGGATTTTATACATATGTGTATATATATATCTCTCTCCTGAAGACCTCAATACCAGGGAAGGTTCAAAAGTGGACATTCTTTATTTTGGTTCCCTGAGGATGGAGGGAGAGACACCTCTAAAACCTTGGAGATAAAGAATCTCTTCTTTTGAACCTTCCTTATTATTGAGGTTCTCTGTGGAAGTACGAACTTTATACACAGTGAATTTGTGTTGTTTGCATACATATCTATATATATATACACATATATATATATATATATATATATATATATATATATATATATATATATATATATATATATATATGACTTTTTATCACATCACCGTGATTCATATACAATCAGTAAGCTACAAGCGTCCTTTAATATCCAATTCGCTCTACCTCGGAAATAATATATTTTCATGTATGTTACTGAAGGGGAATTTTTTAGTTGATAATAAGTTCGTCGTCCCGTGAGCTCGAACCAGCGAAGGACAAGAACTCAGGACTACAGTGGACGCATTAACCCATCCGGCCAGCAAGTGAGGTATAAGTGGATATCGGCTCCCACATACGAATCCCCCGTTGAACTCGGGTGTTTGTATTTAGAGACGATATCCACCCACCTCTGCCATGTTGACCGTGTAATGCGTTTGTCGCACGCAGCCATATTATGACTTTTTATCACATCACCGTGATTCATATACAACACAAATTCACTGTGTATAAAAAAGCTAAAGAGATCATGTTCTGTGAAGACATCACGAAAAGAAACATTGTTGAGTCATGTGTAATAAAGAAAACTCATGTAGATTCGATCAACAGCAGCCCCGGGATGTACAAATGGGATGAACTACTTGTAAACAACATTTTAGACAATTAGTTTTAAAATAGTAGTTCGGTAATTTTTATGTTTATGTACTGCTGCCACAGAGGTGTCTTTGTAACAAATAATGATTTTTTATATCTCGTGACCCTGAGGAGGTGTGGGAAATATACGAGTGCTTAGTCAACTCTTTTCATTCCTTCCTCCAGATCTATGACAACAATATATATATATATATATATATATATATATATATATATATATATATATATATATATATATATATATATATATATATATATATATATATATATATATATATATATATATATATATATATATATATATATATATATATATATATAGTTCTTGTGATGGAAACAAAGTGTGAGTTACAATTTGTAGCAAGGGATAGTGAAGAGAGACTGAAGGAACTGGTGAAAGACTCTGAAAGTGTCTGCAAGAAGAGTAACTTGAGAATGAATGGATGATGGGAGAATGGATGATTTGTTGAGATACTCGGAGAAAGTGGCTATGATAATAACTGCATTTCATGAAGCAATGAAGCAGCAGAGCAGGAATTCTGTTGATATGTTTTCTGTTCTGACTCATTGCCTCTCCTCATTGTGGAGTTCACCTGGTGACCCTCCAAATGAGGGCATGAGTGATTCACAATAGCAAGAACAACTTCCATCTCTTCTGTAAAGTGGCTTGAAAGAGGAAGACGCAGTAGCGAAGGTCCTTATCAGGGTCACGTTGCCTTGCCTGGCTGAGGTGTGACAAAGGTCGTGACGTCATATGATCGGGATTCCCCAATGACAAAGAGATAAGACCACTAATTTGGGGCAAGGTTTTATGCCGGCTCCTGGTGGGCACGCAGATATAAAGCTGGGTGCCCTCAACAGGTGATCATTTCCCCTGCAAGTGATACATTGGTCGTTGTCGGCAGCTTCCAGTGGTGTCCTTCGTGAAAAGACTCCTGAGGGTTGCATCATCCACCCTGAGGAATCTGTTTCCTTCCTTCTTTTCTGTGGATTCTCTGTTCCTCAGAGTCAGAATCAGCAGTCACAATGGTAAGAGATTCTGGATCATCTCCTCATCAATCACAAAGACTCTTCTCATCTCCTGTTTCTTTTAAGAGGTCCATCTGGCCCTCTGGTGAGTCACAAAGTCTCATCAGCCCCTACTCGAATGTTTTCAGCCACTACAATTATCACACACATTCCTTGGCCTTCACTAAGCAACACCCTACATACATAATATTCAATTGAAGCGATCCATCTAAAAAAAGGCTTCATGCACCAAAATGTATCCTTTTAACAACCTCTTGTAATCATGTGGCTGATAAAAACATAAGTCTGATAAGAGAAGGTGTCACTGGGTGAGGAAATACCTTCACGATTAGAGCGTCTTTTGCAAACACAGTTATGTATGTATGTATGCTTGAGGTGTTTATCTATCTATCTGTTTAACCATTTATATATATTGCTACATCTTCCCAAGCACCCAAGCTACCAAAAGCTTAATTTAAAGCACAGTGCACAGTTTTGTATCATAATTAATCTCTCATTCCTTAACTGCCTGATTAGTTCATTTCATCTTCTGATTATTTATTAAAGTTAATATAAGTAATTTTAAAACTTACCCTAATGGCAGTTGTAAGTAAGCACTTACAACTGCCTTGTGAGTAGAGCCTTCAGCTCAGTTATATTCCCCCTTTTTCTTAGTTTTTTACCATTCTCTGAATCAACTGCAGTCAGATCCCAGAAAGGTATTGAGATAAGTAACGAAATCATTCATTTAGTGCCTATAACTGGTTCATGATAAGCATTCCCTAAGTAAAATCGTAAAAAAATATATATATAAATACGCAGAGTAACAGGTACTATTATTATAATTATTAATCTTGTTGTTGTTATTATTATCAATGAGAATGACTAGTTTTGAAATAAGCTTCATTGGTATGATTTTGACCATCAAGCTTGTTTTATTTAATTGTGTGTGAATTTGTGTGTGTGTGTGTGTGTGTGTGTGTGTGTGTGTGTGTTTGTGTTTGTGCAGTGACGTGCGGGAGGTAAGACAAAGAGACTGAAGTGACTGGACGTTAATTGATTTATTCACAGAATCTTCGTACAGGTCAATAGCTCGTGTGAGCCGCAATGTAGTCTTGTCCTCTCGACAGATCAAGGAGAGAATTAAATCTGAGCATTTGTGTTTCTTCACAGATGCAAAATTACATATATATAAATACAAAAAATATTATCATGAAATAGGTATGCATAACTGAATAGAAGACGCAATGTTGTACCATAATAATAACAATACAATATAGATGTCGATAATGGTGATGGAGTTATCCCAGAAAAGTTGTGTGTGAGAATTTTTGCTTTCTCTCAGCCTCGTGGCTAACGCATGACCGTGAGAGAGAGAGAGAGAGAGAGAGAGAGAGAGAGAGAGAGAGAGAGAGAGAGAGAGAAACGGGGTGGTGGTATGTATTGACTACACACACACACACACACACACACACACAGAGAAGGGCCGGGAGCAAAAGTCCTTATCAGAGGAGCCACGTGACCTGGTCGAGGTGCCCATCATATGATGTGGAATCCCCAGTGATAAGGAGATAAAGGACAAGGTCTTATGTAGCTGATAAGAATACGAGTCCAACAAGTGTAAGTGTCATGATGAGTGTGGAAAGTCCCAGGATGTGGTCATAGGGTCAACAGGAAGTCCTTGTGGCTTCAAGAGAATAGGAAGAGAGAATAAAACCACTCAGTGACGGGATGAGGAAATGGGAAGATTTGGGAAGAAGAAAGAAGCAACAGAGAAGGGAAGATCATGTATAGGAATGCAGGAGGAGGGATCAGGTGACCAAGAAGAATGTGAGGGAGAGAGAGAGAGATAAAAGAGGGGGAGAATGTGAAGGAGGACTCTAGGGAGAACAAGAAGAAGTGTCTCAACAAGGAAGTCAATGCAGAGAGAAAGCTGAAAGAGCAAATGGAGTCATCACGAAAGAGGCAAAGGGACAAATGCTGTCTGAAGGGAATGAAGTCCTGGGCTGATGGAGTGATCATTTTGAAGCTCTGTTGATTGAGGGAAACAGAAGAGGGGCAGAGTTCAATGAGACTAGAGTGTGAGGGGTTGAGATCATTTGGAGAATGCTTGTGGAAGTGAGGAGGAAAATCAAGAGGCTGAAGAGTGGCAAGGCACCAGCAGTTGATGGGATTACAAATGAGATGTCGTGAAAGAGTGATTTGGTTGCTGACCTTGATGCATAAGGTATGTCTGGAGAAGGGAAAGGTCCAAGAAGAATGCTGCAGCATTAGCTGTGGGGTGATTTGGGATGTGTGATGTGGTGGACTGATGGGTGTATTGATTGTCTGTGGAAGGAGAAGGTGTGTATCCTTCACTTCAGGGGAACATTTGCTGAAAAAAGTACCTGTAAAAAGAGAGAGTAGAGCAGGGAGAGATCTAGAGGAAAGATAAGCACTTGGTTACTCAGTAGAAGATTTTCCTTTGATTCTAATCGTGCTAGTGAAGAGAACACAGAGGAAGGAAGGGAACACCAAGGAAACACTGTCGTATAAGGGCTATTATCTAAGAAGGGACAGATAAGGTCAATATATCCAATTAATCACTGAGTTAAAGAATAAATGATAATACAGTTATGATTGAACACAAGTATTAAATTCATCAAACCAAGAAACCCTGTCTGCTGATTATTACAGACAAATCCAAGACCTTTCTCTCTGATAGCAAAATCACCATCAATTACTGAAGCCCAAAATACCATCCTGTATCAGTTGCAAAGTCTTAGAACAACTGCACAAGTCCAGTGGTGAAATCATGTCTCCTAGATCCTTCTTTTCAAAGTTTCCTACATAATTCCATTCATTCCTGCATTTGTAACTTCACAACACTGGCATCACAATGTTTCTGGAAGTTTCATTCCAGTTTAGCAACTTATTCAATCATTGTTTTGTCATTGTTCTATCTATTTTAGTTAAGAGTGGTTCGTGGTGGTAGGTTTCTGTTTCTTAATAGTAGCAGTTATAACTTGGACCATCGACGGATGGTCTCTCATCTGTCACTTTTTCGTAAGTTGTATTTCAACAGAGAATTTCACTTTCACAATTGATCCCTGATCCCCTTCATCTGCCGAGAGCAACCAGATTTGCTGAATAGCAGCACCAATATGCAGTAAATGTTCCTTGCTGTTGAACTTCTTAGTTACAGTGGTCCTTTATCCCTCACACTGTTGGACGGTAGAACAGTCTCCCTGAGGATATTGTGCAATTGGCACTTCAGAAGTTCAAGTAGAGATGCAATGCGTTACTGCCCTAATACATTTTATTACATTTTTTATCTGTTTATTAATTATTTTTTTTTCTTTTTATTAAGTGAGATCTTTTTGTATTTCCTTTTACCCTCTCTTACTTTCTAACGAGCACCATACTCTTTCAAGTCAGTGGCCCCTGTAGACTTGTTCCATACGAATAGTTCTTCATCTTCTGAATAATAATCACTCTAATAATAGTAGTGTGAGTGCTGGTTTTAGTTACATCAGTATTATAGAAATTGGGAAAAGCATTATTTCTTGTCACGGAGTCAGTTAAGCCATCTTTTGGAAAACAAAACATGGAATTTCTTTTATAGTTCTGATGTTATTTTGACGAATTTGGCCTTCACTTCCAACCCGATCGTTTCCACCAGTGATGAAAGACCCCAACGGGAACCATTTCTGTAGGGTCAGGTTGGGTGGTAGTTTGGTAGGTGTAAAACCCCCAACCCACTCCTGCCGGGACCTGGCACCTTACGTTAGGTTAAGTTAGGTTACTGTGCATCCCTGTGTTTCACAATGGTTTCCCACTTTGGTTGCATGTGATAGTTGCGTGTGAACTTTACTTGTCAGAAATGGAATCAAATTCCTCAAAATCACATCAGGAATAAAAAAAGTATACAAACAAACTGCTTTATTTCCCAGAGGCAAATTTAGCAATGAGAAATGTGATCAGTCCGGTGAGCAAATGAATGAAGTTATCTGAAAAACCAAAATGCTATTCAGTGAATTGTTCCAATTCCAAAAGAATTCAGATCTATAATAATTTCATTGTTTACATCTGATATTGCATTTTAGATAACAAGAGCTTTAGGCAAACAGCTTCAAATCCTATGGGTCAGACCTTTGAGTGATTGATAGCAATCATTTTCTTTAGCAAGGAAGATAATCTTGTGTAAGATTGCACTTGCATCTGGAAGGATCACTGATTTCTGTGTTCTTTTCAGGCGCCCAATCCCCTGGAGTGTGACATTTGCTGTAATACATACAATGACGATCACTACCCGAGGATCCTCCCTTGTACCCACGTGTTCTGTGGCCGTTGCATCACTGAGCTCATCTCGACCCAAAAGATGCGCTGTCCTTCCTGCAGAGTGAAATTCACAGCCAATTCAGCTGAAGACCTCATGATTAACAGAGACATCCTTGATGTCGCAAAGCAACTTGCATCCAAGCACGTAGGATCTAAAATTACATCCACAAGACCAAAGAAACCCTTTCTGAAGACTTCTCAGGATTCCAGGGAGAATGTTATCACTTTGCCAAGAAATGGAGGCTGAGGTTAAGGATCGCATTAAAAGCAGCAATAAGATGAGAAAAGGTCTTGAAGGATTTATGCAAACACTGGAAGAGGTAAAGCTTTCCAGTAAAGAGACTTGGAGCAATATTGCCCGAGATAATAAATTGCTGATGGACAAGTTGGATATCATTAAAGGAAAGCTACAAACAATGAAAGACTTAGAAGACAAATTGGAAGCAGCAACTGACTTTGCTTCTGGTGAAAGTCCTATGGACGAGGCCGAAAAGGTTTTTCATGAAGTTGATGAGACAGCCAATGAAATAAAGCAACTTTTTCAGGAGGATAAACACAACATAAAGCAGGTGTGTCTGATCTCTCTCTCTCTCTCTCTCTCTCTCTCTCTCTCTCTCTCCTGGTTCAAACACTGCTCAAGAAAAGGATCATCGCTTTTTTACTTCACTGTATCACTCATCCTACGGCTTAAGATATCTTCAGAATATGCCCATATTATCAGCCAATTCTGGCCTTATCCATGAATTTATAATACAAGTTCTTTTCTAGTTTTGTAGATATCTATGATTTCATCCATTCTGAGAGTCCTATTAATCAGAATAATCTCTGTAATCTCTTTGCCCTAATTGCAATTGCAAGATACTCTTCATAATCTGTCTTCTTGGATTTGTCTTCCAGGACTCTCTCAAGATGAAAATTAATTTGGAAAATGCATTGGAGGTAATAGGAAGAATGATTGAGGAAGAGGAAGAACAACAAGAGCAAGAACAAGAAACAGAGCAAGAACAAGAGGAAGGAGAACAAGAGGAGGAGAGAGATTCTATAATGAAAATTACGGTAAGTTCATCGAGTCTTTTCTTCCACAGGAAATCAAAAACCTGAAAAAATTGTCCTGAGAAACGTCTATTCAATAAACTCAAGCTAATTGTAACTGAATGAGATGATAACGTTTAATTTGTTTCAAACACCCATCACTTTACAAAAGTCTATCCTAAGAGTCAGCGCAATTTCCAGACACTCCACATAAGAGGAAGAAGAGTTTCCTTTCCACTTGTCTGAGGATGCGTCTGGATCTCTGGGTGCCCCTGCTGGGGAAATTGGCCGTTCTGTGTGTGTGTGTGTGTGTGTGTGTGTGTGTGTGTGTGTGATGTTCCCAACACTTCTGCCATCTCCTTCAGAGATCTTGTGTTTTCTTTGTTCATTCCCACCTTTAAAAGTTACTATTCCATACCAAGATATCATTCTGCTTACTATTCCATTCCAAGTTATCATTCTGCTTACTCTTCCACTTTGTGGTGTTGGGGAGTGGTTCATCAACTATTTTGTTCCTCTTATTAAAATATGATTCACTACTTGGCAAAAATCAGGACAAGTGTGGAGATCCATGCATTCCCTTGCCTTGCACTTTACACCCTCTCTTCTGATGCCACCACTCCTTCCGGCACTAACATTCACATGGCACCACTCCTGCACACCCAACAGCACTTGTCCCCTGCCATAGTACTAAGCACCACAAAAGCACCTTCTGACACTTGAAGTAGCACTTTGGAGTCTTCTGTGTCTGGGACAGTAAGGCCTTCTGGCCACTTTCATACTATTTATGCCTTCCAGAGGTCTCACTTCTCTGGAGCCAAAGGCTCTTGTGGAAGACACCAACCCTCTCCCTCTGATGTTGGGTCTCTAAATTCTCCTGCTCAGATCCTCTGTACAGGTGCACAGCCCGTCTCTTAATAACCACTTGTCTGCCTCAAACCACCCGCAAAGGTAACCTGTGTCTAACCATTCAGCTTTGTAACTGCTAAATGTGACTCACCCTGCGCCATCAGAGTCAGCAGTTGCTTTGATTAACCCTCCCAGAATTTGATGAGAATGACTCTTTAGGAGAGGCAGGAACTCCTTCAGTAAGTAATTCCTCTTGCCCCCATACTACAGAACCTGATTCCTGCTGATGAAGTGAAACCTGTATAAGTTCAAGTCTTCTCTCATACTTCTGCTCCTCCACCTTCACATCCCTTTCCAATGAGGTACATGAGCCCCTAGATCAGGCTTCCCTTAATGACTTAACAACATATAAGACTGTATTTTTGCTAGCTTGTGATTCAGCCCTTCGAGTATGTCGACTTCATGCCTGACTAAGCTAAGGGACATGTTCTAAGATCTGATAGAGAGAGCTTTGGTATCTCCTTTACCAAAGGAGGATTTGTAGTCCAGACACAGACGACCACTTCTTCCTTTCACCCCAAGTCCTCTCCAAGCTTCATCACTCCTTCCTGCCTTTCTTCCTTCCTTCCTTCCTTCCTTACCACTCCAGCAGGGAAGTAAAGAAAGTTATCTTGCTCAAAGTCCAGTCAGACCCATCGTGCATTATGTAAAGAGGATGGAATCCTATGAAAAAGA
The DNA here is from genome assembly GCF_040412425.1 of Macrobrachium rosenbergii. Taxonomy (NCBI): domain Eukaryota; kingdom Metazoa; phylum Arthropoda; class Malacostraca; order Decapoda; family Palaemonidae; genus Macrobrachium; species Macrobrachium rosenbergii. The sequence continues at coordinate 68,007 of NW_027100729.1, forward strand.
GAGTCTGTTTTATCCATAGCAGCTGTGAAATGGGAAATCAATAAGAGTGCTATATCATTCTGTCTGGGACAGGTCGTTTTAATGGTTAATTGTCCCCATAACTGAGTGTGTTGTATTGCAAGTGAAGATTAGTGATAGTGAGATCAGGGTTATGTCAATTTCAGTAGCTTTCTGAAACTAATGTGGATGTTCATTCAATTCAGTGAGTTATTGGTTTTTTAATCTACTTTGACCAGCCTTGAATTATAAAGTCACAACCTTGCTAACAAGGATCCTTCCATTTCATGACCCATATCAGCCTCCACAGTCTGTTGGTACTGTTCACCTCACCCTAGGATTCACTAAGTCAAGTGGCCTGGTTAGTGATATCCTCAGGGCAATGATTCCTTCCCTCCTAAACAGCTATTCAGGTTCTCTCAAAGTAAAATGTTTGTGATGAAACAAATAAATTTCTTCAGAACCAAAGCTGATCTTTTCATAAAACCCACAGATGGGGTGCTCTCCTTCCTTCATACTCAGACAGGTGGAAAAGGGAACTATTCTTTTTCTTCTTCTTCTTCTTCTTCTTCTTCTAGGAAATGTCTAGAGATTGTGCTAACACACAGGGAAGATTATCATGCAGTAATGTGTTTGTATAGGAAAACAATCATAAGCATTATTAAATGCCTACCCTTTCAATTGATTGGGATGTTACCAAATCTAAATATATTTTTAATGAAACTTAATAGCTTCTAACCTCAACTGGTTGAAAGATTTTCAATCAAGGAACCCTTCCTCAGGTAACTGACCTCCGAAGTCCTCGTGGTCACTTGAGAGGGGATACCCAAAGAGAGATATTTGTCGTGATGACCATCAAAGGGAAACTCAGGATGGCCCCAGTCAAGATTGAGTCCAACAACCAACTATACATCAATCATCTTGAAGAAGGAAGGCTCCCACCAGGATGCTTTGTCATAGAGGTAAGCTTATTCCTATGAGGATATGAGTAGGGTTCCTTTCCATGGCTCATAATCCTTAAGGAATCATTGTCTACGTTCACTATCGTGTTAGGAATTTCTTCATCTGAAATGAACATCATGAACAGTTCTTGATAAGGAATGTGAGTCCAGCACTGGCTGACCAAGGTCACATTGTATGGAGAAAAGAGAAGATACTGCAACTTGGGGATCTGAATGAGCATGGATGTGGTGCAGACGGTAAGGGAAAGAATAACAACAGCAGATTTGTTTAAGGAGGGAAAGCAAGCAGAATGGTTTGGCACTGAGTGAGAGAGACAAAGGTGAAAGGGCAATGTGTGCAAACATGGAAAGGACAGCAGCAGATGTTGGTGCAAAATTGGTGGTAAGAAAATCATTCTTGAACAGATTGTGTGGAATAACTCATGTTCACAGATGATGCAATACTGATGATGAGGGATAGTGAAGAGAAACTGCAGGAACTGGTGAGAGAATCTGGAAGTGTTTGCAAGAAGAGAAAGTTAAGAGTAGATGGATGTTGGGAGAATGGATGATCTGCTTTGGTATTTTTGAGTAGATATATTGGATGTTGGCAGGATGAGGGAACAGGTGAGTCACAGAATAGGTGAAGTAAGTAAGTAAGGAAGGAAGGAAGAAGGAAGTAGGATATGTGCAAAAGATAGGGATGAAGCTTATACTCTCTATAGAGGCCAAGGTGGGATAATGACAAGGCATTGTTGAGCCAAGTCTCCGTTTATGGAAGTGAAGTGTTAATGCTGAATATGAATGAAAGAGAAAGGTGGAAGATGTAGAGCTGAATTGTCTATGTAGTATAGATGGATTACTGTATTTTGCGATGGTTCAGTCATGTGGAGAGGATGGAGGAGGACGACAGGTTTTGTAAAAAGAGTCAAGAAGAAGAAGAAGAAGAAGAAGAAGAAGAAGAAGAAGAAGAAGAAGAAGAAGAAGAATGTGGAAGAAGAGGAGCCCAAGACAGATGGAGTTGTGTGGTACAGTGTTTGATGAGCCTTCGGTGTAGGAGGATAATAAAGAGCTAATGATAATAATATTGTGGAAGTTTCCTGCACAGGGGTTTCATCCACAATAGACTTTTTTGGCCTTTCTTTGTCCTTTGGCATTTTAATCAACCTCTTCTTATTCTTCTTCTTTTGCTCTTCATGTCCATCTCCATGTCTTTGGAAATTCCTGTTTATGCAACCAGTAATAATATTAAAAATAAGGATGAAATAATTTTGATTATTGTTCTAATGATTATCCTCCCCCTTCCCCTTGACAGCTTGAGTCCTTGATGCAAGGGTCTCCTTCTCCTTCTCCTTATTCTCCTCCAAGGGCGTTCCTGGATTTGACATATGAATCCACCCACCTGGGGAGGGTCATCGTCAGGGTCACTGAGAATGGCATGAAGGGTCTCAACTTCCTGTATATGTGTGCGGGAGGGATGGGGCCCTCTTATGCCAACTCTCAGGTCTTAGGTGTGAAGAATAAGGGTGAAGCTGGTGAACATATTGATATGGGTAAATATGTGTCCCATGGAGGAGGAGGAGGAGGAGGCAAATCAACTGAAGCAGTGCTTTCATCGGGGGAAGATTGGCAGAGGGAGATGAAGAGCGAGATCTATAAATGGACGCCATGGAAGGCGGGAGATGTGAGGGGAATCATCTCATATAAAAGAGCTTCTCGGTTTTGGATCGTCACCAGAGATTGTCACAGTTGGAGAAGAAGAGATTGCTTCGGGATGGTGGAGGAAGGACTGGAAGTCCTGAAAGACGCCATCTCGAAGTATCCAGACATTAAAAAGGTCAAGGTGGCCACCTGTGGCCTTATTCTGTGATTTTATACCTCCAATTGAAGCAAATTTTGAGTTTGATTTTAACTCTCATAATCATTCTAAAATAAAGATGTTCTGAGTGGTATTATACGTGTTTCATTTTATTTCCGTACTATTATTATTATTATTATTATTATTATTATTATTATTATTATTATTATTATTATTATTATTATTATTATTATTATTATTATTATTATTATTTCGTGATGAATGATCTCTCTCTCTCTCCGCTTTTCAGTCTCTTCTAAAGGACTAATTATACTGATCCAAACACTAAGTACAAAGCTATTGTTTTACAAGAACAACAGTTGAAGGAGTTGAACAGCCAAGACAGAAACAGACTGATTCTATGAAGGTCAGAAGGTCTGTTTGTCTGTATGAGAAGAAAACACTTAATAAAATACAATAATATAAGAAAAAAGGCTTTGGTCAGAAGTCGCCATTTTTAGAGATTTTCCAAAATGGACTGGGAAAATCTACTGACAAAAGTCATCTTAAATTATTCATTCCTATTCAGAACTACTCGCTGAATAAATAAACTGGTTATTTCATATTATATTGGATTGGCCAATTTTGTATAAGAATGTTCTCATTTATGGGAAATGTTCATTCTGTGAAATCATCCCATCCCCCTCCCCTTCTTTTGATTGTTGATTATGGACTAAGATTTTGTTTTGTTAATGACTGGAACAACAATAAGTATGTCTGAAAGAATAGTAGACTGACCACACTCCCCCCTCAAGGAAGCAAGCAAGCAATCAACCAGTCAAGGCAAAACCAGTCTAGTCTTATAAGCCATGACAATAAAAGCAGGAAGGCAAAAGAGATGTAGCTGCTGCTTTCTTTGAAGGAAAAGTAAATTCTCTGACTGACACCTTCTGCTGCTAGAGACAGAACACTGCAATGTTATTTATGGCTTTTGTCACTAACTGTCACCACCACCACCACCACCGCATGTATGTCACCTACAGTGGGTGAGAGTGAGACGCCCGTCAGGAGGCACAAGAAGAAGAAGAAGAAGAAGAAGAAGAAGAAGAAGAAGAAGAAGAAGAATAAGAAGAAGAAGAAGAAGAAGAAGAATTTACTTTATTTCCTTCTGAAGGAGTTCCCAGAACTTGGAGGTCTCTCTCTGCTGCAAAGGGTGAAAACACTCATTTCAAACACTCAGATTTTTTACTGACTATCATCTAAAGATATTTTATCCACAGTAACATTGCAGATCCTAAATCCCTTGTACTTATTGTAATTAATGCAAAAATTCATGAAAATTGAAAACATACAAAGATTTAATAGGTTTGATAACAGGTTTTTCTAATGACATCCTATAAATGTTGCTGTATAGGTAATGAGACCAGTGATACTAACCACAATAGTGTGTATGTGTAGGGGCGTCAACCTGAACGATATTTATCAGCACGGGAGCAATAACCATCCAGGTGGCAAACAGTGCGACTGGCCAAGTTGAATGGTTGCAACAATAAGAAGTCGCAGCTACACAGTCCATGTCAATGAACGCCATGAACTCTCGTCAAATTTCCTAATCAACTCAGCTGACACCTCTTGTGAACTATATACCCGCAGACCACACAGAAACTAATTTACTAATCGTCAGGAGTTGACAATCTTTACCTTGTCAAAGCTACTGCTCCTCCTAGGACACTTCTCAGCCCACTAGACCAAGCGACAGACAATGATAATCCAGGCGACAGACAATGCCTTGAGGGGAAAAAACAAACAGTCTTTTCTCTTTCTCTCTTTCTTTCATAGATCAGTCATTTCATTCATCTTCATGTTCTCCCAGACCACCTCATCCTCATCCTTGTGTGGTTTTATTTGTGTGCTTTGGTCTGCACTGGGCATCTATCCCATGTCCTGAACGTGCTGCTAAGATTTAGAACTCAGGTGCCCAGAAGTAGCCATGCATTCAATTCCTTCTTCTTCTTCTTCTTCTTCCCTTTGAGGGCAGCAACCACCTGACTGCCCAACACCCTGCTGCGTGCAACTGAACCATCTGTCTGTATATAGACAGAATTACAGTCTTCCCTCCTTCCTTATGTGATTCACAAACAGGTAGGAAAGGGCCGGTGCTCATTGGCTGTTGGATGATAACATCACAAGTTACCACCAACCACTGCTGAGGAATCTGAGATTTTCGTTGAGTGAAGATACAGAAAGGTAATATTTCAGTCCAAAATATGTTGGCATTAACGAGTAGAGAACAATCACTGCTGCTTTCATGGGATTTCTACGTCAATGTACATGATGAATGATGTCATAGCTGGAGCCCAACCATGATGTCACAAACATTGAAAAACTGTAGTATGGATACTTTATATTTAGTTTAAAAGTATTATAATTGCAAAATATAATATCTTAAAATATTTGGATGATATATTTGTTTATTTTCGTCTGAGATATATGTAGATGAAAATCGTAAATCTATGAGAGGAATTCCGATGAACAAATATTGACAATACACAAAAGCTAGAGCCTCCTAGAAGGTGTATCTCAGTCACATTGGCAACAAACGTTTGGTTTTGTCTAAAATATAAGTTTATATACAACATAATCATAAATATCCTGGATTATGTTATGTTTATATTGGAATTTTTGCTCAAGTTTCATTTGGTAAGTGTTGGGTTTGCAATGAGACGACATTCCACAGTGACATTTATTGTAAGAGAACAGAGAGCCAACTAACTCGCAGTTGCGTTGCAGGTTGCCGCTTCTTATCAGTTGACAGCACATATCGTACATCCCCCCCACCCCACAAGATTATACATGGTGAAAATTAAAGGGGTAAATGTCACAATATAATTATAGAAAAAAAGAAAGAAGAATTAACTAACTTTTCAACATCATAGCATACAGTTACATGCACTGAGTACAATGTTCAGTGGTAATAATAAATGCATGTATATACAGTATATATGTATATTATTTATATATATATATATATATATATATATATATATATATATATATATATATATATATATATATATATATATATATTTATGAATCACGAAAATATGGAACGTGATGAATATATAAATAAAGATAAAATCCACGAAGGAAACGGAAACACTGGAGTGTAAAGAGGCCTTTTTGACACTTACGTCTGTTACTTAGCAGACTGAAAAATATAAAGTAAGTTTACAAAGAAAGCTCATATAAATGACAGATGGGGATTATAAAGGAAACATATGTACCTGGAATCCAACACAATTGAAGAATTAGTAGAACTGCCAAAACAGGGCTAAATATTTAAGAGGTTTTCCAAAGGATTAGGATCAACCGTTCAGAAGCAGGGACAGGACAATTAAATGATTATACAGGGTCGTGACTAACCACCCAAAAAATACTAGTACAACAAAATAATTCTCTTTTTTGTAAACAATAATAAGTTATGCAAGATGAACATTTTTACAAATAAAAAATTATATTAAACATACGGATACGTAGAAAATATATATCAAGTAACTAACTTGTAATTAAGTCAGTGATTTTATCTTCTAGGTCATTCTTGAACATTTTTCTAATACAGGGTCTAAATAATACATGCCAGGGCTAAGGTTAAAATTACAGCTGGAAGTAAGCTGGATAATAGCAGACTCCAATAGATTTCTTGAAGAGAAATCTTTCGATCTGGCAATCACTGAACTTTCAGTCCAATTTATCCTGTGAGAGTTTTCACTTAAATGAATGAATATAGCAATGGATGCTTGTCCAGTTTTGACTGAGTACTTATGTTGCTTAATACGTACATCTAAATCTTTGCTAGATCGGCCAATATAAAAAGAGGGCAGTCCAAACATGGAATTTTATATATTATGCTGTTGTTTTCTTTAGGTATTTTTTATTAACATTCTTTTGAGTGTGTTATTATAAGAAAAAACGAGGTTGACATTAAAAGGTTTTAACAATGATTTTACGTTTTCAAACCACTAAAATAAGGCAAGCTAAGAATGTTCTTAGGGGTTTCTTTCTTCATGTTACTTTCACTATAAAACTTTTAACGGCTTTGTTATAACAAATATCTAGTATATGTGAAGGATAACATAAATCTGTCCTATTTTTCTTATGTATTCAATTTCTTGATCCAAATACTTGGGACTGACGATGCGCAAAGCTCATAAAAACATAGAGGAAAAAATTGATGTTTTGATGTTAAGGTGATGGCCTGAATAAAAATGAACATAAGTCAAGTTGTTGCTTGGCTTCCTATAAATACTGAATTTGCACTGAAATGGTTCTCTATGTATTAAAACATCTAAGAAAGGGAGGCAATTGTCTTTTTCTAATTCTAACGTAAACTTAATGGATGGTACCTGGTTATTCAAATTAGAGAGTAAATCATTTACATCAATACCAGCAGACAAAACAGCTAAAATATCGTCAACATACCTAATATCATTTATACTCCTTTAAAGTGGTATAGGTATTTGACGATATTTTAGCTGTTTTGCCTGAAATTAGTGCAGCTACAAAGGGATTTTACAAAGGTTTTCACAAGTTTATGTAAAGTAACGTGAATTTTACTTATTAATACCATGGTATAATAAGTTAGGGAAATTTTGCCTCAGTGAAGTTATTATTGATAAATCTTTTGTGGAATTCTGTGTTCTCTTGTGTTTGCACTCTCTTCATATTTTCACATTTTTTTCTATGTTTATGATGTAACATTTATTTACGTAGCATTTTTAATATTTCTTGGTGATTTAACATTGCATACTTAATTTAATTTTTATTTATTAAGATTTTCTTTTCAAATCTTAAGTGATTCTTGATAGTTTAAATTTAGCTTGATTAATTTAAATTCCTGATAAATTACAGTTTTTGTGAATTGGTTTGGTTTCATAATTTAATTCAAAAATTAATTAAATCCTGTGTTATTTTCAAGTAATAGTAAATTTTTCAGATTGTGAATTCTAATTAAAAATTTTGAATTTAAAAATAAAAATTTGCATTTAATACTTTTAGAAAAAACAGTGTTTCATGTATTGACCACCAGTGAGTAGGATTAATTGTGTGTGCATAAGGCAAAGTGATAAACATGTTTTGTTCTTCTAGTTTTGCTAAAAGGTCAAGGAAACAGTTAAAGTTATTTGATGGAGTGATGCCCTTTTATTCTAGAATTGTTGTAGTTTAATTGTTGATACCTCACACATATTCTGATAAACTGAGTTTGATTTTTTTAAGCGATTAAAAGGTTTTTTTAAGAGATCATTGTTACTTTTAGAGTACTCAGTCGTAATTTCCTATTGTTATGAGAGTTCAGGTATCTGGCTGAAGTGGGGTAAATTTTGAATTTTGAAATTAAATGTCTGTAAGTAACCAGGCACTTGGTACGCATCATGACAATATATATAATTATATTTATATATATATATATATATATATATATATATATACGATATATATATATATATATTTATATGCAATATATATATATATAAATATATATATATATTATATCCATATATATATATACAGTTTTATTTATGTGTGTGTGTGTTAAAGCTTGTTTTTATGTAGTGTATATATATATATATATATATATATATATATATATATATATATATATATATATATATATATATATATATATATATATATATATATATATATATATATATGATCTGTCCCATCTCTCTGCCTTTCTCTCTCTCTCTCTCTCTCTCTCTCTCTCTCTCTCTCTGTATATATATGACTGACAAATAAAAGTGACTACTTTTTTAGTTTGTAAAGGCAGCCGTTCTTAGTCATTCACACACTTGAGGAATAAACCCATTACATAAGTTCAAGACTGATCTATTGATATAATAAAACTTAATATTTTATTAACTGAGAATCCTCCAGTTAGCAAAAGAATATGGGAATGGATGAGAGTAGAGTGAGAGAGACAGTAAAGAGAGAGAGAGAGAGTGTATGTATATTTAATGTTAAAAAGTGAAAGAGGAAGATTACGAATGGAAATAAAAAATATAAAAATGACACGTAAACCAAATTTAAGTTAAAAGTGTTAAAAAAAAAAATACGCGACTATCCCTCTCCGGTCATCGGAGCTACATCCAACACGTCCTCACAGAACCACTGAACTGTTTAACCTTCTGAACTTCTGAAGTCTGTATTGTCTGAATGAGCTCTTCCTTTGCCTCCCCCCCCCCAACCCAGTATTTGACAATCGGTCACACACACAGGCGCACACATACAGTACATGGGTACTTACGTACGCACACACAACAGACGCACGTACACAACCTTGTTAAGCTCTGCTGACACTTCACGTGTCCCGTGAAGTTGGTGGGCAGCTCTCTCTCTCTCTCTCTCTCTCTCTCTCTCTCTCTCTTCTTCTCTCTCTCTTTTACTGGTACTACATGTTCTATATCGTCTTTTGTAAAATACTATATTTGTACCCAACCAACTCCTTTCTAACCATATATTACCGGTATTTACTCAGTTATTATTATTATTATTATTATTATTATTATTATTATTATTATTATTATTATTATTATTAAAGGGTTCCCAGTTACTTGAATTCACTGCGAGAATGAAATCGCTATGAAATAATTCAGAAACGAGGATATATCTTGTGGAATTAACAAGGTCATAATTCAAAATTTACCAGACATAGCATTCGAAAAATTAAGAGAAATATACAACTGGGCCCTCTCAATGGA